>NW_015652150.1:293543-319770 GCF_001515625.1 Sinocyclocheilus rhinocerous
TATATAAATAATACATAAAATGTGTTTAAAAATATAAATATAAAATATCTAATATTTTAAAAATAAATTTATAAAATTAAAAAATTGAAAAGATTTCACAAATGACACTTTTTCTGCATGTTTGAACATTGGAGACTTACAGACCCCAAACTTGGTGTATTCGAAATATATTCATTTTGTAGTCAAAGTTAAGTTCCAATAACATTGCATGTCCTTTAAGAGCATGTGCGAGAGAGAGAAAGAAATGATGTGTGTGTGTAAAAGTGACAGTGATGGAGAGTGACTGAGAGAGCTGTAACCTTTCTTACTATGAACATTTTGACGGCAAAAAATGAAAAAGACACGACAAGAAAGACAGATTTTGAGAAGGAGGGACCAGAGAGGGGGAGGTAAAAAAAAGCTGGAGTACATGGAATTGATTTTCTGTTCATTCTACAATATCGCTTCATGAGTAACACACCCTGAGAGGTGTGCTAGAATTATCTGTGCTTTATGTCAATACTTCAAAAATATAGCCAAAACCTCAAGAATATAGAAGACAGACATTTATACTCTTACTTACTCTTCAATAATGGATTATTATATACTCTGAAAGGAACTATGGGTAAGGCTAGACCTGAACCTGAGTCACCTGCATTAGCATTTAATTAACTAATGTGCTAAACACTGGTTACATTCTTCCCATTTGGTGTTCCAATTCAGAAAGAAATGTATACAGGTTTATAACGACATGAGACAGAGTAAATGCTGACAGAATGTTCATTTTTGGGTGATCTATCCCTTTAATGCTATTTTAGTCTTTTTCTCTTAGCATTATGCAACAATTTTGAGTCTGTGTGATCTCTCAGCTCCGGAATCTTGATCTGTACTGAACCTGTGCACAGGGATCCATGGGAATTCTGTGCTGAGGGCAGGTGACAGCTGTGATGCCTCTCTCTTTCCTTTAATACTCGCTAAAAAAAAAAGAAATGGATCAAGGAGAGAGTATAAAGAGATGCATCAATTTTTCATGAGAGCTGGGTTATGAGCAACTGCAAAATCTCTTCTGTGCTCAAAGTTTGCCATGTTGTAGCAGACAGGCAGGACAGTTACTATAGAAATCCCAAAACTATTTCACTTGTCATAGAACGAGCTGACAGTGATATCCCTGTTTCAATTAATTAAAGATGACGTCATTGTCTATGCGACAAAACAGTCTAACCTGTTAAACCACATTTAAAGAGATCGTTTACCTGAAAACAACAGTTCTGTCATCATTTACTCACCCTCAGGTTGTTCTAAACCTGTATGACTTTCTTTTGTCCTTGGAGCACATAAGGAGAAATTTCACATAGCCGTTTTCTGTATGACATTTCAAATGTCTGGAAAATGTTTCTTTAAACGTAACAACATACAGGTTTTGCAACAACTTGCAACGACAAGAGTGAGAAATAATGGCAGAACTTAATTTTTTTCAATGAATTATTGCTTTAAACGTTTTATTTTTATACAGTACTGTTCAAAAGTTTGTCGTCACAAATTTTTTTTTAAATAGATGCTTTTATTCAGCTGGGATGCATTAAATTGTTCAAAAATGACAGTAGAGACTTGTAATGTTACAAAAGATATCTAAATATAAATTATGTTCCTTTGAACTTTCTATTCATCAAAGAATCTTTAAAAAATGTGTGTCATGGATTACACTGTAGATAATATTAAGCAGCACAACTGTTTTCAACATTTATAATAATAAGAAATGTTTGTTGAGCACCAAATCAGCATATTATGATTTCTGAAGGATCATCATGTGACACTAAAGTGGAGTAATGGCTGCTGATGCATCACAGGATTAAAATAAGTTTGAAAATATATTAAAATAGAAAACAGTTATTTTAAATTGTAATAATATTTCATACTATTTGTTTTTTTACTGTATTTTTAATAAAATAAATGCAGCCTTGTTGAGCATAAGAATCTTCTTTAAAAAAAAAAAAGTCTTTTGAACAGTGTATGTGCATCTTTTATATAATCTTATTTGTTTCTGATTGTTTATTATTATATTTAGATAAAACCTGATCTGTTTCAGTGAGTTAGATATCTTGAGGACACTCTAATGTTCCTTTTAAGAGTGTAAGTTTCCTCCATTAAAACTACAGCTGTGCTGTAATAGTGTTGCAATCACTGAAGTGTTGGAATGGAGGGAGGAGAGAAAGAGAGAGAGAGAGAGAGAGAGAGACATATGTGTGCATACCTACAGTGATGAGTCACATCCTGCAAGTTTCTACTCCTCTTCAGCTATCTGTCTGCTTTTCGTTAGAGCTGCTCAATATCCACACCACCACAAGAGCCCATGGTCATTACCTTCATGACAGAATCAAACGGAGGTGGCAAACACCTCCCAAACTTTCCCTCACGACTCATTTCACGATCCTGTGTCACAAAACATCCCGTGTTTCATGCACACTAGAGTGTTCATAAACGCCAAATAAGGGTAAACTCAGCAACATACACCAAAATATGGCATATATTCTCAGTCTGAGGGATATGCAGTTGACAGCATGTGGTTTGTTTTGAACACTTGTGCAGAGAGGAAGATAGGATTGAGCTAATCCAGGAGATTACTTTCACTCCTGGAGGATTACAGGTGTTTCAGTCTGCTCTAAATCTGACACCTGGAATAAAACCCCCTGGATTAGATTATTGTATTACACTTCTCATTTCTTCTTTACCTCAATATGTATACATTTATTTCTTTATGATTTAATCAGTCAACTTTGTTGTCATTTTAAGCATATTGCATGACAATTGATACGTTTTTTTTTAAATCAGTGTTTGTGTGTATATGTGATCACTGGCTGCATGTATTAAAAAAACAGTAATATTGTGAAATAATATTATTACATTGTTAACCATTTTTATATTGTTAACAATACATGCTATGTTAATATATGTAAAAATGTAATTTATTCTTGTGTTGGCAAAGCTGAATTATTCCAGTCCATTACTCCAGTCTTAAATGCCACATGATCCTTCAGAAATTATTCTAATATGCTGATTTGGTGCTTAGGAAACATTGCTTATTAGCAATGTTGAACAGCTGTGCTGCTTAATATTCTTGCATAATATATAAGTATATATGTGTGTGTGTGTGTGTGTGTGTGTGTGTGTGTGTGTGTGTACATACACACACACACACACACACACATATATACATGTTGTACTTGTAGATTCTTCCATCAGTTGTCCATCCATTTTTATAGTAATGTTACATTTTACATTACTTTGTATTTAGTCAGTATGAAATTAAAAATGAATACATATAAAAGTCAATCATAATATATGTGTCCTTTTATTAAAAAAAAAAGTTTAATCAAAACTTGCTTCGGGGTCTGAAATGACTTTCCTTTTGGAAGACCTACTTTTAATGATCTGTTCATTTCATAATGTATAAGAATAGGTCCTGCCTTAACTCTATTTAGATTCACACAGAAATATTTCACTCTACAGAAGTAAAACAAGCTACTGTACAAATGCTGTGTACAAGCTGGCAGCGTGCGCCTATGTAAATATTACGGAACTAATTTTATACATTTTTTAAGTGCATTCTAATCAAGGATTCATTTACAGGAGGGCTGTTCTGTAGATAATAGAAAGCTCAACTGAAGTAGCTCTAAATACAAATGTGTGCTGTTCAAATTGATTTAATTAAGATGTTTTAATAGTCCCAATGGAATCGATGAGAAGTCTGTCTGTTGACCTGTTTTTTAGGTCATGTTCCAGGCAGAGGGCCAGCAGAAGAACCTGGTGAATTCCATCGAGTCGCTTCCGAGCCGCGGGCCGCTGTCCTCCCTGGACCAGGACCTGCTCCTCCTCAAAGCCACGTCTGCAGCCACACTCAGCTGTCTGGGAGAATGCCTGAGTATCCTTCAGCACAACGTCTGCCAGGCGGCCCAACACATCACCCACAGCCACATGCAGGGATCGAATGCAGGCGAGAATATGGCACTGTCTGTCTCTTCTGAAATGTGTGATGTGTGTTAGTGCAGTTTGCCGAAATTGTGTCTTATTATTATATCATATATAAGATTATTGCCTGATTTATAGCATTGCACACATGATTTGAAGTTCAAGGTCCACAGATTTTGTTAATGGTGGATTTTGTAATTAATTTGAATGAGTATTCATGATAAAGCCCTGCTGTGTATGATTAGTGATGTGATATCCTGTGTGCAGATAACATCTCTAATTGGTCAAGGCCCAAGACTGCCTCAGAAGACCATGTGAAGAATGGAGAATTGACACGTAACAACACCTCAACAATACATCAGCCCCACTCTCCACTTCACAGGAACAAACAACAGCTCAAAGACACAGAGGTACTCAAAAACAGATAAATTATATTTTTCCTAGCATCTTTTACATTATATGTAGATAACAGTACCTTTATTTTATTTTTGGTGTTGTCACTGTTGGAAAGTATTACTTTAGAAAAGTACTTTAGACACTATTTCGTCTTCTATTTCATTTTATTTTGTTTTTGGACCGGCAGTAGTTTTCTCATTCAAATTTCTGAGGTGGCACTTTCTCCCTCGCCTCCTCAAAGTAAACGCCCCTGCAATATAGTCATTATTACACCCATCTTTATCACTCTGAAGCTGGCAGCTCAGTGACGTGCCACTTATCACTTTTAAAGGGAGATGATCTTTCAGGGGTAAAATCTGGTAAAATCTAAGATCTGTTCTGCTTTTCTGATAATAGCCTAAAAAATCTGAATGGTCTCTGACTCATTTAAAGTCTCCTGTAGAGTTCTTTGAAAAGTTTCAAATACGCGTCTGCACTATCGTGTGTGCGCTTGCCAGGCTTCTACAGCGAAGGAGTGGAAGAGGAGTACTAATTGGACATGTTCTGGCATATGTATAAATACAAGTTAATTTGTGTGTGTGTGTGTGTGCGTGTGCCTGAAGGGAGCTAATTCATTTTGCGGTTGCTTTGTGTGTGCTTGTCATTAAATCGGCTCCCTATGAGGATGAACATGCTCCTAGAATGCAACAGACAGAATCTGTGCTACGTTTTTTTTTTCCTCTGATATACTCGGGATAATGTATCTGTGACTCATACCATTAAACCTTACTGAGGATACCCACAATCCCTCTGGAGCCCTGAATGAGTCAGCCCTTCCCTCTTTTGGAAACCTTTTATCCGCCTGTGTTTCTCTGGAGAAAGGCCAGGGCTGCTGTTTCTTCTGTGTAAGTGTGTGGAAGTGTTTGTTTGCGTGCACGCGGTGGCATATGTATAAATACAAGTTAATTTGTGTGTGTGTGTGTGTGCGTGTGCCTGAAGGGAGCTAATTCATTTTGCGGTTGCTTTGTGTGTGCTTGTCATTAAATCGGCTCCCTATGAGGATGAACATGCTCCTAGAATGCAACAGACAGAATCTGTGCTACGTTTTTTTTTTCCTCTGATATACTCGGGATAATGTATCTGTGACTCATACCATTAAACCTTTAAATGACGCACTGTTGAATATTAAGAAGATGGTGATGGCACGATGCTAAAGACAAACAAATGCACGGTACGTGTGCACTTAAGTTATTTTATTATTAAGTATATTAAGTTAGTTTTGTACATGCAACATCAGCGTCGACTGCTTGGCTCATGGATTATTTGGGGATGAAACGGTTCCAGCACAGACAGTGAAATATGCTTGTGTATCTGAGGTCTGAAATGAGTTTATATGAGCTCCATCAATCAATCCCATCATACTGCACATGAGACATGGCTCCAGGCATCTCCTTTTTTTGGATGTGCAGTGTGTTGTTGTAAGAATGCTGTGGCACAGCGCACTGTGGCCGCGTGACGCTGCAGGAGTGCTCCGGTGATCTTTTATCACACTCTGGGTATTGTAGCCCTGGAGATACGTAATTATCCGAAGTCTTTGTGCTGTGTAATGTGATTGCCAGCTGCAAAAAGCCACTTCAGCCGCTGTGGGAATTAAAGGAATAGTTCATCCACAAATGAAAACCTTGTCATCATTTGCTCACCCTCATGTCGTTCCAAACCTCTATGACTTTCTTATATCCATAGAACACAAAATGCCACTTTTTGAAGAATATCCTGGTTGCTGTTTTCAATATATGAAAGAACTTAAAAGACTTAGAGCAGCATTAAAGTAGTCTGTATGAATCGTTAACAATATTTTAAGCTTCATTTGAGTGAACAAAAAAATAAATAAATAAAGGGATGAAATGAAAATTAATTTAAAAAATGAAATTTCTGTCATTATTTTCTCACCATCATGTCGTTCTAAATCCATAAGATTTGGTTAATCTTCGCAACACAAATTAAGATATTTTAAATTATACCTGAGAGGTTTTTTGTCCGTCCATTGAAAATCCAGTCAACTAATACTTAGAAGACCCAAAAAGGTCTTAAAGGTTTTGTAAGATCAATCTATATGAATGGAGCAGTTTAATCCGAGTCTTGTGAAGAGATCCAATCACTTTATATGATGAACAGATTTAATTTAGGATTGCGGGATGAACATCACATGCATGTGTCACAAGCTAGATCAAACCTCATTGGTTCATGTGCATCACACAGACACACACACACACACACACACACACACACACACACGTTTGAGCTCCCAGAATGCAACAGACAGAATCTGTGCTATGTTTTTTTTCCTCTGATATATCCCTTTCCCGGGATAATGTATCTAATTAATTTAACATTGTGACTCATACCATTAAACCTTTTAATGACTCCGTTCGCACTGTTGAATATTAAGAAGATGATGATGGCACGACGGAAAAAAGTAATTAATTGTAATTTAAATGAGTGACTAATACAACTTTCAGAATGTCTTCCTTTTGGGTTTCACAGATAAAAAGTCATACTGGTTTGAAACATGAGGTTGAGTAAATGATGACAGAATAGTCAGGGTGAATTATCGTTTTAATATAACCGACAAGTAAGTGTCATTTTAGATGAAACATATTAAGATATTTTATTTTGTATTTTATTTTTAATTAAAACAGTCCAGTTCTGTTATAGTCCAGAACTAACTGCTATATAACATTTATAATACATTGACCTTGAGCAAATAATTGGCATACCTATTTAAAGTTAGATTTTAGAACTGCATGAGTTTGGGAAATTGTCATTAATTTTGACAGACAGGGCCATGGGTCGATGGCGTAGCTACTCACCCGAAGTTTAAAGTTCACGTGGATTGCTCAAGGATAGGGAGAACACAACAAATGATTAGCCAAGCGATTTATTCAGCAGCCGCCCCTGTGATTCTTCTCGTCCAGTAGAAGAATCAGTAAGACATGCTGTAAAACAACAGTGCTGCTCGAGAGGTCATAAATCTTGGCTGCGTTGGGGACTGGAGCGAAAGGGCTTCTCCTTTATCACCACTGGCCAAACACCAAAGCATTTGTCTGAATGAGATATTGAATCTTTTAATTGACAAATGTGTACCTTTGCGTGTGTTTTAATGCCTGCAGATTGTGTTTGCTCTGATGTAAATGAAACCTAATAAGATCTCTTGTGGCAGATTGCCTATTGTTTTTGTTATTAGAATGGTTGTACTTCATCGTAATCACCAGTAGAGGAAAGCAGAGAGCAGAATGGATTGCAGTGATTGAAGACTGCAAGTGAACCACAGAGAAAAGCAGTCACGACTAGCGGTCACGACTGAATAAAGCTGTCTGGGAAGGAAGTGAAGTAGGTTTGTGTAATGTACACAAAGCATTTAATGGTTCTTTTTTTAGACAATGTTTTTATTGGATTTTTGGACAACTGGGATTGAAATGAAGCTGTCAACACTCTCAAGGAGAGAGAGAGATTTCAGTGTTGTCTGTGAACCAGCATGGTCTGACAGCTCACTCTTCTGCGCGGTCAGAGGAAAATAACGGCAGAAAAACTGCAGGGAGCAGAAAAACAAACCTGAGCTATGAGACATGGCCCATCAAGCATGCATATCCCAGATGTTTGACAGGAGAGGCAGCGGTGCAGATCCTCGTCCAGATTCAAATTGGTGTGTGGAGGGGTGTTTTGTGCCTCTCGGGTGAGATGATTGTCTGTGTGTGGCTTGAAGGCAAACATTTGTCCCCGCCTCTGTTGGGGCCAAAAGGTAACACTCTCAGAAGTACAACAAAGAGGGTTTGATTTTGTGTGCTTGGAAATGGGAAAGATTTTACAGCGGTCAGTTCACTAGACACATTTCTTTCACTAGACATCAATTTCTTTGAAAAATATCTAAATGTGCTTTTAATAGTTCGCTTGAGTACATTTTTTTTAATTGTATATTTTTTTCTTGAATTTACCACTAATTTATGACTGAAATAATTCAATCTACTTTTACTATGGCACCAAATAAGCTACATTTTATTATTATTATTATTATTATTATTATTATTATCAATTTAATATGAAAAAATATTATAATAAGATTTTAAAATGTAAAAAGTAAAATGTAGTTTAAGATATTACTACTAATAATATTTTGTCAATTTAATGTAAAATAGTATTTTAATAATATTTTAAAATGTAATAAGTACTTTAAATAAAAAAATATTTTATTGATGTAATGTCAAATAATATTATAATAATATTTTATAAACATTTAACAAGTAAAATGTAGTTTTTAAAATACTACTACTATAATCATTTATCAATGTAATGTAAAATATTTTAATAAATGTTACAATTTGATAAAGTAAACTACAAGCTACATTTTTAAATATTAAAATACAGCAACTTTTTAAATATTAAAATGTATTATAATATTATTTACATCAATAAAATAATAATTTAAAAAATGTAAGTAAACTGCATACTACTTTTTACATTTTAAAACATAATATTCATTGTATTTATTATTATATATTATTATAATTAATAATTGATAAAATAGTAGTAGAAGTAGTACGTTATTAAAATTACATTTTTAACTACAAACTACATTTTAGTTTAATATTATTATAATATAATTTTACATTACATTTATAAAATATTCTTTTAAACCTAAAGTAAGCTACAACTACATTTTACTTATTTTTTTTTATTATTATGATTATGATTTATATTATTATTTTTTAATACGATTGGAATGGTGAATTCAAATGGGTTTTTTTGTTCATTATTTTATTCACCCCTGCGATCTGCTTGTTTCTGCAGACTATTATAATTTGATATGGTAGAGTTCTTTAAAAGCTCTTTATCTCAGAAACGTGGTTTCATCTTGTTCTCAGTGCATGGGCACGTCTGTTAACCGTATCCCCGAAGACAACGTGCTGCCGTGAATTATTATTAATTCATGAAGGTGTTGCTGTTTTAAACACTGCTTTCCCACCAGCCCATGCTGTTTTCCCAGGAGCTCTAACATGATATCACGTCACCTGACCAAAGTCAGCTGATTTTTATGATCAGTCCTGAAAAGGAAGGTTTCAACAGACAGTCTCCTATCCATCTCTGTATGCTAAGCTAAAGCCTGGAGCTAGAGCTATATTTTGAGTTGTGCTTGTGAACACAAGACATAGCAGTGTATAATCTAAGATCATGCCAATGACTAATGTGAAGTCTATAGTACACAATTAATACTCTGACTAGGGGATTTTCTCATTTTCTCTCCCCTTTTTTCTTTCTTCTGTTGCTTATCACACACTGAGTCTGTGTTCTGAATAGCATACTACTTCTGCAGAATGTAGCAGAGGAGATTTTAGAATATTTTTACTGACTTTTTCTGTTAAAACGAATGAAAATTGATGATGTCAGTCAAGATTTGATCACGTTTTTAATTCAAATGTAATTAAAAATGCAAGTGGACATTTTTTCAAGATTATATAATGAGGTCAAGTGACTATTGTATACCATACTTTGTATACTGTGCAGTATCCTAGTGTTCCATAATGAAATACTACACACACATATATATACTGTACACACACTAGGTTCAGGAGGTTCCCGTGTAGTCATGTGCGGATCAGGCCATGTCTTGGGAGCGCGTATGGGGATTAAACCCATCATCTGAAATGACACTGAACACGTCACACACTCAAACCATACTAACATCATGGCAGATACTGGGTTTTTTCTTGCTTTATTGCATTTATACACTACTGGTTTTTTTTTCTTTTTGAAAGACATTTTTTATTCTGCTAGGATGCGTTAAATTTATCAAAAGTGAAAGACATTTAAAATATTTATAATGCTACAAAAGATTTCTATTTAAATTAAATTCTGTTCTTTTGAACTTTGTATTCATCAAAGAATCATAAAAAGTGTACAACAGTTTCCACAGAAATATTAATCAGCACAACATATGTTTTTTGAGCAGCAAATCAGCATATTAGAATGATTTCTGAAGGATCATGTGACACAGAAGACTGGAGTAATGGCTGCTGGTAATTCAGCTTTGGCGTCACGGGAATAAATTGCATTTTAAAATATTTACAAATATATTTATTTAAAATTTGAATAATATTTCACAATATTACTGTTTTTACTGCATTAAAAAAAAAACGTGTTTTTGAGAAATGCTCAGATTTAAAGCATTACTTCCCTATTGCACCAAGAGTTTGTTTACTAGTGTCCAATTTGTGACTTCATTTGTGACTAGTGACTAATTTGTCCAACATGGTAAGCTAACTACATTTGACCTAATCATTGAGTGCTTGCTCTAAGAAACAGAGGAGATGCTCGACATGTGTGCATGTAAAAGTACTTGCAATTGGTTGCATTATAATAGGGGCGGGGCAGATGTGGAATTGGTGTAACTGCACCACAAAAGTGATTTAAAGTGGAAGTGGCTCTGACAGATTGAAGGTCATATGGAGTGTCTCAATTTAATCTCTTCACCGGTCATGCAATGTCCGTGAGCAAACAAATCTCATGAAGTTCAGCTGTATTTTAAACCAGCAGTCTGCGGTGAGTCGAGGCAGGAGCCAGAGTATGAGAGAGAGAGAGAGAGAGAGAGAGAGAGAGTACAGGCTGGCAGAGTGGGAGGGAGCAGCGCTTCCTCGGTTCAGGGACAGCTGGGCAGCGAGATAAGTGTGTCAGAGTTAGTGAGAGATCGTGAAAGAGAGAGTTTTGTGGATACCACCACAGTCAAACTATGAGATGAACACCCAAGAGCATATTTCTGAACCAGCCCTGAAATGAATGTAAGTTTGATGCATGTTTATCCTGTTGGCGAGAGGGAGGGATGACCCTCTGGAATGCTGGGAGTGAGGAAAGTTGGAAACTTCATTCATTGTTGTAATGTTTTTTTGTTATTGGCTCATGTTGGTCATGTTTTTGTGCCAGTATTTTAGCATATTAAAACTACCGGCGGAAAATACCATTGCTCAGAGTTTGCTCTTTAAAAGCTCAGATGACAAAGTGGTGTTCTAAGATATGTTTTATGTATGTATCCACTTTGTCTCTTTGCCTTAGGAGAAATAAACACAAATGCAAGGATTTTAACATACAGTGAGAGTATAGAGCTGTAAAAGTAATATGGATCACAAAGCTTTGGTTTTGGGAGAATTTGATGATAAATCTGTGACTTTTGCTTGTAGACAGGGTAAATCTGAGCACATTTTGAGACATTAAGATCTCTTCTGAAACTAAAAGAGACTTGAGGTTACTGGAGTGTTTGTCTCTGACCGATAAGTCTTAAGAAGACAAAGTCTCTATTTTCTCTCATTGTTTTCTAGGAGAAATATCAAGGTAATTTTTCTTGCTTTTCCTCATCATTCCGCTGCATCTCTAAACTCGCTGTGTATTTAATTAGCTCTGAATTGATTTGCATGAACTGCTTCCACAATCAACTTTTTGCTAGTTACTGTAGCTACTAAACACTCCAACAAAACAAAACCACCCAACTGAGCGTCCACAGAGAAAGAAGGACACAAATTGTTTCGAGTGTCCTCGACATGTTTCTTTGCGAATCATACAAGGACAAGTCCTGAGTACCGTATCTAGAGTTAATTGAACAAGATGCCAGCATGAAACATTGTATTTAGTATTGGTGATGCATTTGTGTTATAGATTTGTGGTCACGCTGGATGTATGACCTTGCATGTGACCTCATTTGCGTCTGTTTATTTAATCATATCTGTGATGACGTAAAGGGAGAGAGAAAGTGCTCTGCTCTTGTTCTATGAAATATTCAGGTTGATCGCTGCAGCTTGAAATGAGGACGTCCCATCCGTCTCGATGAGCTCCTGCACTTTTGACAGGACCACAATATTCCCGTTTTACCGCTAAGAGAGAAGATGATAAATGGCTTGCAAGAGAATTTAATAAAATCGAGCCATAACGCCACGGGCAATGGTTTGTGCCCAGTTGTAAGCGTTACCTCAGGGATTACAGCTTGCCCACAAAACCCTACTGTTTTACTTTACAGTCTAATCATATTTGAACCCATTTAGATCCCATCTGCTGCCTCTCAGTTACTCACATTCACGTGCCTTGAAAAGGAAAAAGGAGTGATCCACAGAGAGAGGATCATGTGATCTGCTCCGCTCATCTGCTAACATTATCTACGTAGAGCCCTTAGAGGAAGGGGCTTTTTATACACTTCCCATGATGCTTTGGGGCAGGTGCTTCTGGTCCACTTCTTTACATTATGCATTAGGAAAAATGTAATGTTTTTGTATGAGCGATTGCAGGAGGTACCAACTATATTAGCCACCCAAGCCTGGACACACAGTTGCCTTGCAACCAATGAGCATTTGTCATTTTAAGAGGAAAAATTTTTTTTCGATATATTTTTTTTAATCTTTTTTTTTTTTTTACGTACAAAGCTGAATTAAGTTAAATGGCAACTTATAATACAATGACAACTTCAAATTACATTTAAATTATAAATTAAACAATTCTCTCTTTTTAGTTTCTTTTACTTTTTTCAAAAATAAGTTGTCAATAAAACATTATCAGATTCCTTCACAAGTGAAAATTATTGTCTGTGGTGACTGACAGCATGGCATGAAAACCCATTTCCGCCATCATAAATAAAACCTTGGTAAATTACAATAATTACATAAAAAATAGATAGTAAGTCATAATTACAAGATAAAAAAAGTCTAAATTATGAGATTAAAAAGTCATAAGACAAAACAAATCTAATTCATTTAACTTTGTCATAGTTATGATTGAAAAAGTTGTAATAAATGAATAGACTTTTTATGTCAGAATTATAAGTTAATATCTCATAATTTTGACTGTTTATGTTATGATTTACCATTATTATAATTTTTTTTTTTTTGTGGTGGTGGTGGCTATTGGCTTTCACAGCATGCCATGGATGTGGTGCAGAGAAATTAGGTGTAAAAATATAATTAACAGTAAATCACAAGTGATCTTGCGTGTGATTGCAGAACTCCAGCTCAGAATCGGTGGACTCCAGCGAGGAGATCACAGACACAGAAGATAATGAGGAGGAAGACCTCGGAGTCTTAGATGACCAGAGGAGCATCATCCTCCATCTGCTGTCTCAACAAACTTGAAATCGCATCATATGACCCCTTTAAAAGTAAACGTGTGTTAGACAGTGCTCAGACGGACTAGTTGTGAATAACTGGAGTGAAGGCATATATAACAGTTAATAACTGGACCTCAAGTGTACAGCTTTGTGCCTCTTTTCCACAATTTCATGTTTCCTCCCATGTATTAAAGCCTTGCATGGACATTGTCCAGTCTCAGACACAGATTGAGGATGTGCCACACTACGTGAAGAAGAATATTATTAACATAATCATAGCTCAGGCGAAATTCAGTTTCATAATTATACTTTACATAATCAGTTAACAGGAAATGTTATCTGATTTGATGTTCCTATTCGTCCTCTTGATTAGGAATCTAATGGACTAATTCAAGCATGTCGAGAGGTGTCGGGATATTATTGCCCTAATTACGCTTCATCAGCCTGAGGAATATTTCAGTGTTAGTTGTGATATATGCTTCTCTCTCTACTACTTACCTCGGCTTTGTTTAGTCTCTCTGAGAGGAGCATTTCCTTCTGTGCTTGTGTTTATAGTTCAGCAGGATTTGAGTAGTCATTTGGATAGCTCAGATGATGTTCAGTGATGTGTGTGTGTGTGTGTGTGTGTGTGTGTACTGTGGACCTGAGGGGGAATGTACAGAGCATTGATCCATGGAGTCAGATTCTATAATACAGAGACACGCATACAGTTATTATGTTATTACATCTTTGAGCATCAGTATTAATGTGTGTTTACACTGACAGCAGATCACGTTGCATAAAGGTGAAAAATATAAAGTAATATAAGCTAGGGGTGGGCGGTATGACCAAAATCTTATCACGATCCGAGTAATTTCGGTAATTAATTAATTAATTAGTAATTATTTCACGATAATGATATATATCACACAATATAGTTATTTTTGCTTAAAATAAGGTCTTTATGATATCAAAATCTTTGGGTGGTGGATATTGGCTTTCACAGCATGCCATGGATGTGGTGCAGAGAAATTAGGTGTAAAAATATAATTAACAGTAAATCACAAGTGATCTTGCGTGTGATTGCAGAACTCCAGCTCAGAATCGGTGGACTCCAGCGAGGAGATCACAGACACAGAAGATAATGAGGAGGAAGACCTCGGAGTCTTAGATGACCAGAGGAGCATCATCCTCCATCTGCTGTCTCAACTCAAACTGGGCATGGACCTCACACGGGTATATACACTCACACACACACACACACACACTTGCTGTCCCACCCAAACTAATCATGAAGTTAATGGTGGTGAAAGAATTTGGCCATTCCCAACTTGTATACATTCGCTCTTCCTTTTCATGTACAAACAGGAATTCAGCAGGATTTGAGTAGTCATTTGGATAGCTCAGATGATGTTCAGTGATGTGTGTGTGTGTGTGTGTACTGTGGGCCTCAGGGGGAATGGACAGAGCATTGATCCATGGAGTCAGATTCTATAATACAGAGACAAGCATACAGTATACATTATTACATCTTTGAGGATCAGTATTAAGTTGCGTTTACACTGACAGCAGATCACGTTTGCATGAAGTTGAATAATATAAAATAATATAAGCAATATCACACAAATAAGATTGCTGTTTTTTTATATCTGTGCGGATGTGAGTGCCACAGGTAACCATAGCCATGCTGATCGGAAAACAGATTGCAAGTGTGATCAAGATGACCAGAGGAGCATCATCCTCCATCTGCTGTCTCAACTCAAACTGGGCATGGACCTCACACGGGTATATGTACACACAAACACACACACACAAATACACACTTGCTGTCCCACCCAAACTAATCATGAAGTTAATGGTGGTGAAAGAATTTGGCCATTCCCAACTTGTATACATTCGCTCTTCCTTTTCATGTACAAACAGGAACCACTCAAAACTATTTATCCACTCTTGATCTCAGGGAACAAAGGATGCTTTTCCAGCTTTTTATGATTTGGACATTTTTATTATTAGATTTTTATTATTAGAACATTGTGGCATGCACCCACAAATTGTGTGCCGTAAACAGATATTTGGATGATTATCTATGAATTCATATACCAGTATTTTCAGATGATGTTCAGTGATGTGTGTGTGTGTGTGTGTACTGTGGGCCTCAGGGGGAATGGACAGAGCATTGATCCATGGAGTCAGATTCTATAATACAGAGACAAGCATACAGTATACATTATTACATCTTTGAGGATCAGTATTAAGTTGCGTTTACACTGACAGCAGATCACGTTTGCATGAAGTTGAATAATATAAAATAATATAAGCAATATCACACAAATAAGATTGCTGTTTTTTTATATCTGTGCGGATGTGAGTGCCACAGGTAACCATAGCCATGCTGATCGGAAAACAGATTGCAAGTGTGATCATGCTTTAATACAGAAGTTCATTAAACAAGAAGTTATTACTGAGTAATTTAAGACACAGTACTGCCAGTTACTTTGTTTTGCTCCACCGACGAAATTAGCTCTGAACAAAGCCTCAGCAGAGTCATTGCTTGTTATTATAGTGAATACGTCACTGTTTCTGAACGAATTGGTTGAGTGAATGATTCAGTGATTCACTCACTCATCCTAAAGAACCAGTGTGATTTTTATGATTTTTGAGGATTTAAACTACAGAAATGGTGACATTCGTTCTGGAAGGCGCAAACACAGAGGAGTGGAGTGATATAATATATAATATAATACAATACAATATAATATAATATAATGTTCTCTGCTGCTCAAGTTTCCTAATTTAAGCAGCTATATTCAGCAACATTCATGAAATCTTTTCTCACTCAAACTCAAATACCAGCAAAACAAAAAAGATCGGTCAGATAATGTATGCCTATATATATTTTGTTCTCAGGTGGTGCTGCCCACGTTCATCCTAGAGAAGCGCTCCCTTTTGGAGATGTATGCCAACTTCATGGCCCATCCGGATGTGTTTTTGGCCATCACATCTGGAGCGACGCCAGAGGAACGCATGATCCGGTTTGTGGAATACTACTTGACCGCATTCCACGAGGGTCGTAAAGGTGCTGTGGCCAAGAAGCCTTACAACCCCATTCTGGGGGAGAGCTTCCACTGCACATGGGACGTACAGCGAGATAAGGTGCGGCCCCTCAGGACTACCAGCTCAAGTCCAGCCCCTGCGGCTGCTCATTCCACCCAGATCACCTCCAGTGAGGGGTTAGGATCTTACCGGCTACGTTTTGTGGCTGAGCAGGTGTCCCACCACCCCCCAGTCTCTGGATTCTACTGCGAGTGCAAAGAGCAGCAGATATGCGTCAACACTCATGTTTGGACTAAAAGCAAATTCATGGGCATGTCCATAGGAGTGTCAATGGTTGGAGAAGGTGAGTCTGACAAGTCTCTCTTAACACCAGTTTCAGTTTTAGTTTAATTTATATTTTACATAAAGATGAAAAGCATATCGGTACCATATCAAAACGACAATTTTTTTTATTTATTGGATATTGGATATTTAATTGTTTATCCTCACTTGTTGTCATCTAATGCTCACTTAAAATTAATCTTTAAATACTAATAATCTAGTAATCTTTTGCATACTGCACTAGGGCTGGGCGATATGACGATATTATCGTATATCGACGATGTTATGTAAGTATCGCGATGTCGATGTCAACAGTCAGGTAACAAACGATTATCGACATTATCGGGAAAAAATGACAAATGATAAACCTAGTAAGTTGCAAAAATATTTTACATAGCCCCATAGTCACCATACAGGTTTTTTTGCATGCAAGAATGAAATAATTTAGTAGGAGGGTTGGGAATCGGAATACTTCTTATAAAATTAAATTTCGATTCTGCGTCTCGATTTCTGTATGCGCATTTATTGTGATTTCAAAAGATTCAACTGAAGAAAAGAAAATCAACACTGAATTTTTACAGATTTTGTAAACCGTGTATACAATATAATTATGTTTAATTAAGCTGAGATATAGCACTATAAATTCTTAATTCATTTGCAACAAAACTATAAAGTTAAAAACGGGCCGAAAGAGACCTCCGAGTAGGCTACCAGAAAGGGGAAAAAAAACCTTAATGTTTTTGCTCAGAATTCATTTTTAATCCCTGCATGATTTAGTCATACATGATAAATATCAAATACGTTATAGCTTGACTACAAGTTTAAAAACAACGCTGCAATTGTTATAATTAAGGAAATTAAACTTACCATCATGAAATGTGTCTACACAGGGCGATAATGCCAAAAAGAAAGAGTATTTCCTCAACAGTTCTCCTCACAAAACGAAATTCATTTCAAACACAAATTTGATAAGAACAGAGTGGAAATTATTAGCAACACCAAAATAACAGCAAAGCTAATGTTTTCTGTTAGTTTAAGCACAAACTAAGAAAAGTAAAACCAAACTTTGTGGCAATAATTAAGACCAAACTGAACATGGTGTGTGTTTATGGTGCGTGTCGGCAATGTTGTCTCGGCGGGGGCGGGGCGGGGCGTGGTGGAGGTGGGGCTTAGGTAGGCGATATTATTGGATATCACAATATTTTTAAAGGCGATTATCGATAAGATATTTTGAACATATCGCCCAGCCCTATACTGCACATTATTATGTTGTGATCAGTGTTATTTTAGTATCATTGATTACAGTTTTTGTTAATATTTTGAATTAGATTTTATTTTTTGTTTTAGTTTTAGTTAAAGTTTTAGTAAATTTGTGTGCTTTTGTCGTTTTTAAAAAAAATATGTTTATGTATTTTGTTATTTTAGTTTATTTAGTTAAAAAAATTTTTTTAGTACTTCAACTTAAACTAAAGAAAATGAGAAATGTGGCCTTGGCAACTAGCTGAAGTAAAATAAGTTAAAGTTTTTATTTTTTATTTCAATTAATGATCTATTTAGACAAATCTATTTAGACAAAATAGTATACTTTTGATACTGGTAATTAATCGTTGATTAGCCATAACAGGAAAATAATTATAGTCTTATAAGTATTGACCAGAATTTTTATATTATTTTAAAATACATACATTTGTTAAAAACAATACAGTGTAATGACAAAGAAAGATAAAAGAGACAGTGTTGTACTGAAAGCAAATTACTTTGCCATGTGACAAATCACAGCCAATCAGAATGCCCATCCATAAGATCTTACTGTGAGTCAGGTTGCATACTAAAAAAATTTTTTGGAAAAACTGCTAATATAGTTTCTTAGAAGTATTTATTTATTCATAAATTTGTGTTGTGTTCATGACAATCATTTGTCTGTTGGGATCGTTGAGTTTTGTTCATTACTGTTTGATTAAAGCCTGAGGGTTTGCTCATTCAGGCAGAACTGTTTTTCCTTCATCCTCTCAGATGTGTGTCCAAAGAGCATACTGTTTCCAGATCAGCTGATGTGGTTATATGAGTGTCGGCCTCAGGGCCTGTGGTATTTACTGGTGCTTATATCACAACTCCATCTGTCTCACAGAATAACAACAGAAATGTACTGCTGTCTGAAAAACCCTTCCCTTGATGTTTCACTTCACTCAGTTGCTTGATGTTTCACTCTGATTGTAAAACTGGTGAGCTGCCAACAAAGGGAGCATTTTAAGGCATTGTCATCGCACTCCCATGATGCAAAGGCTGTTTCAGAATCTCTGCCTTAATTTAATAAGGATACCTTGTTTTGACTATTTTCTTCACAGAGAATAAAATCCCAGAATGCATTGTGACAAAATGTCAGATGGCACAAGATAAATGTTGCTTATAAATAGGGAATGTAGCACTAAAACAGATTTAAAAATATTTTACCTTAAATTTGTTTACCATGTATAAGTTCACTACTGTTTTAAAGTTTTTAAATTTTTTAAAGGGAAGTCTCTTATACACACCAAAACTGAATTTATTTAAACAAAAGTACAGTAATTGTTTTGTGAAATATTACTACAATTTAAAATAACTTTTCTTTTTTAATATATTTTCAAATCTAGTTTATTCCTTTGATGCAAAGCTACATTTTCAGCAGCCATTACGCCAGTCTTCAGTGTCACATGATCCTTCAGAAATCATTCTAATGTGCTGATTTGTTTCAGGACTCTTTGATGAATAGAAAGTTCGAAAGAACCACATTTATTTGAAATAGAAATTTCTGGACCTAAGCTTGTTCTCAAAACTCCCAAACTCAGAAGTGTGCACTGAAGTGGATGATCATGCAGGATGAAGGTAGCATTTGGTGTGCTTAACCAGTTTAGGACTCTTCTGTAATTAGGACAACATTAATTACTTATAACACTAATCCCCTAGAGTAATGTACACACTGTTAATTGAAGCAGCAGGAAGTTTAGAGGAATTTAAAAGATACTTCACCCAAAAATGAAAATGATGCCGTTTTCTCACCCTCATGTACTATAGTTGAAAATCTATATGACACTTTTTTTGTGTGTGTGTGTGTGCTATAGAAAAATATTTACTGTTCTAAAAACCCATTCGAAATTCCTGATGGAACCCATAGTCAATTAGCATTCCTGATTCGCCTACAAATTGACATCATGAGTGAATTATGGGTGCTTGAACACCCTTCACACAGTGAATGTCCCATCTGCTAATCAGCCATGTCGGCTCCATCAAATGTAATTTCCTCATGTGTCAGGCAGCACAGATGAATTCAACTGTCCTCTACTGGGATCATCAGAGAAGCTCTGGCATCAGCATTCTCACAAGGAACTGCTCCAGCAGCACTGCTTTGGGCCGCAGCATGTTTGACCCTTCTGGGACAGGGAGCCGAACTGCACCCGCCCCCCTTCAGCTCTCTTGTCTCTGGGAAACAGATGTGCTGTTGTCAGACTGGCTAAAAGCCCACAGAGATTTTGCCACTAGACAGCTGTCTATTATGTAACCACCAAAAGGAAAAGAGGCATGGCCCACTGAGAGAGCTGCTGTGAACATGCTCGCGCTGTTCAGATGTTACAGGAGTTACACAGCTAGACACAATTCATCATTTTAATTAATAACTTCCAACTGTGGTTCGAGACTTGCATTATAATATAATATATTAAAATCAAAGTACACCAGGAAACTTATATAGTTAAATCATTGAGGAAAAAAAACTGTCATCCTGATGAATCAGAACAGATCAAAACACACGACACTGGGCTGTACAGAAGGATTGTATTAGAAATTAAGCTTGAATTTACTTTTTTTTTTTAAATCGAAAGGCATACTAATGAATTGTTAATATAATTTGGAACCAATTCTAGTATGCTCAAGAAAGACAGAGGCTGAAGCTTTTGCTTCAGAATCCAGATTTTAAATTGGACATTAAGTGTTGACTGTAAAAGAATTGTTTATCATACAGAGGTAAACAATGTACTAAAAATCTAATATTTAACTTAATATTACTATGAACTTTTAAATTGTTTTGATGGTTTGATGTGGCTTCATTTTACTCATTAAGTCAAAGTTCTGTTTGTAGTATTATTTGTGTACTATTATAGTATTTATTAATGTTTTGAATTACCTATTTTGTTTATTTAGTTTTAGTAATTCCATGTGCTTTTTAGTATATTTTGTCTCTTTTTTTTCTATTTAGCTTTTTAAAATTTATTTATTCATTCAGTTTTAGTTTTAGTAATTTCATGTGCTTTTTAGTATATTTTGTAGTTTTTTTATATATATATATTTCTATTTAGTTTTTTTATATTTATTTATTCAATCAGTTTTAGTTTTAGTAATTTCATGTGCTTTTTAGTATATTTTGTAGTTTTTTATATATATATATATATTTCTATTTAGCTTTTTTATATTTATTTATTCATTCAGTTTTAGTTTTAGTAATTTAAGTACTTCAACTTAAAATTTTTAAATTAGCTGGTTGCCAAGGCAAGATTTCTATAATATACTAATATTTCTATTTTATTCCAGCTTTATTTCAAATGAGCAAAATTTAAAAAAAAAAAATTTTTTAGTTTTAGTTAACAATAACCTCACTGTCCATAATCCCACAACACTAAGAATCCACCTTTTCATGTTTTTTCATATTTCTTTTCAGTTGTATACCTATTGTATAATGTAGATTAAGTAGCAGCATTAAAACTTTGCCGTTTATAAAATATCAAGTTGCCAAGCAATGAAAAAATATTTCAGTTAAAGATTTCAGTTTATCCAGTAGGATCTTATTTCATTATTTAGAGAATTCTTACAGGACTTGTATTGATTCCTTTAGGATTGGTTGGGACTGGACACAATGAGACGGATGAGACTGTTAGACTGACATTTAAGAGCACAAACAGTTGTTATATTAATGCAGCAATCCCTATTCTCTGCTCATCCTGCTATCATATTTTAATGTTGTCATATTCTACACATCTAGGATAATACTTTTTGAAATTCTCCGCTGCACCAAACATGCAAGAGCTTTGTAAACTCCTACAGAGCACTGGGATCAGTGTGAATCAGAATTGCTGTCAATCTTTTGTTTGGAGATGAGCTGAAACTATTCTGTACTGTACTGTTCCTGGTGAGTGTGTTCTGCTGACCTGCGCCCTGTGCTTTACCTTAGGAATTTTACATCTCTTGGAGCATGATGAGGAGTATGTGTTCACACTGCCGTCTGCCTACGCCCGCTCCATTCTCACAGTGCCCTGGGTGGAGCTGGGTGGGAAAGTTTCCATCTGCTGCGCCAAAAGCGGATACTCTGCCGCCGTCACATTCCACACCAAGCCCTTCTATGGAGGGAAAGTTCACAGGTGAGAGTGAAGAGACTTGTCTTTGAGAGCCTGTTTTATTTGAGATCAGGTAAAACAGTTGTTTCTTTTTTCATCTTTAACTCATTTTCTCTTATTCTCTAACAGAGTCACGGCTGAGGTCAAACACAACCCCAGCGGCACCATCGTCTGCAAGGCTCAGGGGGAGTGGAACGGGACGCTGGAGTTCACCTACAGCAGCGGAGAGACCAAAGTGATTGACACGTCCAAACTGCCAGTCATTAAGAAAAAGATCCGGCCACTGGAGAAACAGAGCCAGTATGAATCAAGGTGAGGAGATGTTTTCATGAATTTAGCTTCAATAATGGCAATATAGTTGAGAATTAACATATTGATCTTTTCTTTAAAGTTGCTATAAGCATTGTTTTACCATTTTGTTTTATTTTTAAATTAACTTTTATTTAAGCATTGTTTTATACAATATTTATATTTCTTTTCATAGTAGACTTTCTATATAATGTGAGTAGCAGCATTAAACCTTTGTTTAAAAGTAAAAAAAAAAACGTAACGTTCATAACCATTGAAAAAATCCTGAACTAAATATTGTTAAAATGACCTCAATTTGGCAACTCTTGTTAAATAACTACATTTTATTTTATTTTACAGAATTTATTTATTTGCAGCCTTGTTTTTTATTTATTTATTTTTTTACATTTTTAAAAGTCTTTTCTTTTTCTTTCTTTTTTTTTTTTTGCAGCCATTTCAGTCTAGTGGCAGAAAGGCCAAAATGATCTGATTATCAAATTTGCCAAAGTACAAAATGGACTAAATAAAAACATTTCCATAAATAACATTTGTAGAGTTACTTTGCTTTATTCATTTTACTCAAGTCCATTACTGTCTATTTTCATTATGCTTCAAATGGAAGCATAGTGAAATCTTAAGGGAATAGAGGTACTCAGACAATTCAAATAAATAACAAGTGCAAAAGATCAGAGCTTAGTGATCTAGATAATACCATGGTGGATGAGCATCTACTCTTGACCCTCATGCACCGCTCTGGCCCTGAGCAAGCTGGAGGCTTCACTTAATAATCTCTAATGCTGCTTATTGGCTTATTGTCGAGGAGAGATCCAGCCGGACAGGACAGAGCCCCATCAGAGTAGTCTAATGCTACCACACACGCGTAATGCAATCACAAGAAGATATAGCGGCAGAGAGGTGCATGGAAGCTGTGGTATGCATGCAAAAAGTGTGGATCCATTGATCCTTGAAAGGTTTGTAGTCCAATTTAATAAAAGATATGACTGATTCATCATCTGAGGTTGCTTTTCTTATCCTGATCAATATGGCTAGATGAAACACCCCTTGACTAAACAGCAAAGTTTTGCAGCTTTATTTTTCTCAAGAAACTTAACTGACTTGTAAAGTGATTGCCCATATGGCAAAAAACAAAATACATTTTCAATATATTTTTAAGTATATTTTAAAATATCCCATAATGGCCAAATATGTCATACAGTATATTGCTTATATATATTTTAAAATATTTTGCATAAATATTTGTTTCAATTTATTATTATTATTATTTTGTTATTTATATTTCATACTAAATTAGGTGCATCATACTATTTATTTATTTATTGTCCACCCTTGCCCATTTATTAAATATTTTCAATCAAGTAATATTTATATTGTCCAAAATATAAATTATATAAATGGCAAATTTATTTTTATGGTTGAAAATTTTATTTCTTCCCCTTTGAAGTACATTTTGTAACATATTTTGGCATACAGTTGTTAAATAAAATTTGTTCAATTTGAAAAAATTCTTAAAATACGCTGCTCGTGTCCTGATCCTGTCTTGTGACCATGATTAACAGGTGGCTGTGGAAGCATGTGACAGCAGCGCTGAAGGCCGGCGATATCGATGCGGCCACTGAACACAAACACCAGCTGGAGGAGAAACAGAGGAGAGAAGGGAAGCAGAGAACGGCCAGCAGCACCACCTGGAAACCCAAGTACTTCATTAAAGAGGTGAGGCTTTTGAGACTTGCAGTGTCAAAGCCTTCATTTGTGCATAAAAGTACCATTTTTCACTTTCCTAGAGATGTGCAAAACTACATTTGTTAATAATTGACTATTCAGCAGGTTGTCTGAAGGACTAGTCAAGTAATTGGTTTTAAGGAAGCCCTTAATATTTAGACGAGTTTCAGTTCTCCAGACCCCGATCAGATGTTTTTTTTATGAGGTGCTTACTTAAAGGGGTCATATGATGCGATTTCAAGTTTTCCTTTCTCTTTGGAGTGTTACAAGCTGTTCGTGAATAGATAAGATCCCTAAAGTTGCAAAGACTAAAGTCTCCGACGCGTTTCAGAAAGGCGGGGCATAGAGGAGAAACAATAATGTACAGTATGTGGAAAATAATGTTGTTGTTTTTTTACCTTAAACCGCATAAACACATTTCATTACACCAAATACACAAAATAATGTTTTTTTTAGCAATGTCATATGACCCCTTTAAGACACGTTCATATGTTCAAAAACAGCTAGACGACGCACAAATGGAGTAAAAAAAGAAAGCGGGGTCTCCGTTTTTAAAATGGCACCAAACTTAATACTAAACTCAACCATTCAAAAGTTTGGGGTTGTGAGATGTTTTCATGTGTTTGAAATAATTTGATCATAAATACAGTAAAAATAGTAATATTAAGAAATATTTTTATATTTTAAATATATAATTTTAATATTAAAATATACATTTTTTTTTTGTGGATTTTTTGATGAATAATAAAAAATAAAAAAAAGTATTTATTTGAAATATTTTTGTAACAATATAAAAGCCATTATTGTAAATAGACTTTTTATTCGGAAGTGTGAATTTCTGTACATGTATATAATTCAAATTCAGCATTTTCTGAAACATTATGCGTCATGTCAGCGTATTTGCAACGGGGCCGAATATTATTCATTTCCCTTCAATGTCATGCCTCTCTTGATTAGCTCCAGAGTCATGCAGGATATTGGTTCTCGTATCAGATCTAGCATGTCTAACATCTTGAATTGGCTGCAGGGGGATGGATGGGTGTACCACAATCCTCTGTGGAAGACAAAGTGATGAAGTCACGCTGGAGCCACATGATTTGGGTTTGTCACAGACCTCTAACCCCGCAGATGGGAGTGTCCATGTGAGCGAGGGGCTGGCTGACCAATGGGACTCAAGCAGCAGGGAAAGACAGTGATCCATTTTTCCAACTCGTCTTATGCAGAATGGAAGGTGCCAAAAACTAAAAATTAACTTGAGGGTGGTAAAAATACCTCAAAAGACCCTCTGGATGATGAAGATTGGACGTGGAGGCCTGAATTGTGTGACCTTGTGCAATATATTTGTATATTACGTCTGATAATCAATACCGAGTAAAGTGATTTTTCACACAGGAGAGATGTAGCATCTGTATCAGAGTATAACTGTTATTTTAGAACACCATAAAGGCAAATATTGATGCAAGCGGCATTGAGTATGTGAGTATGTATTCATGTTCAATAGAGCTCACCTCTCATGTTCTTATTTTATTTGAATGACTGAATCAATCTTACCATATGAGGACAGTATTGTGCTTCAGATGAGCTTCCTGAAGAAAGAATAAAATTGATATTTAATGAATAGATTTTAAAATGATGTGCAAATGTATTTTTCCCTCATGATGATTTAGTAAGGTCAGTGATACGCATGCATTTCAGTCACTTCACTTATCCATTAAAGGGGTCATATGATGCGATTTCAATTTTTCCTTTCTCTTTACAAGCTCTTGGTGCATAAAGAAGATCTGTAAAGTTGCAAAGACTAAAGTCTCAAATCCAAATAGATATTCTTTATAAAAGTTAAGAGTCAACTAGGCCTGTCGCAATAATCAATATATCGAGTTATCGCGCAATATATGTACATGACCTCAATAATTTTTTGTGACGCAATATATCGCCCATTATATTTACTTAAAAATTAATGTTACTATGTTTTGTACATTACACTTGAGCCTGTGTCTTTTGCAGCTTCTCGTACATAACGTGATGTAGTCAT
>NW_015652150.1:319800-334474 GCF_001515625.1 Sinocyclocheilus rhinocerous
AATGTTTATGTCTCGTCGCTCCGGCCGGACGGCATCACAATATGGCAAGGGGCGTAACATTTCCTTCACACGCTTGAGGTATTCGGCCAATCACAACACACTGGATAGCTGGCCAATCAGAGCACACCTCGCTTTTCAGACCGATGAGCTTTGTAAAAATCGACGCGTTTCAGAAAGGCGGGGCATAGAGGAGAAACAATAGTGTACAGTATGTGGAAAATAATGTGTTTTTTGAACCTTAAAGCAAATACACAAAATAATGTTCTTTTTAGCAACATCATATGACCCCTTTAAATGCAAGTTGGTTTTTAAAAAGATCTTCAGAAATTTGACCTTTTCATGTTTTAATTTTTAACCACATTTTTCATTTCTTTAACAGAGAAACCTATTTCTAAGATTATTTCTGCAGAATCAAATGCTGTTTGTGTTACTTGGCTCATATGTTCACACATATAAGCACTCTGAAAAGAAAAAATGCCTGCTGCATTTAATGCTAGTTGTTTTAATAGGGTTCAAAATACAGCCCATTTGTTCTTAACAAGTGGTCTTTGAAAAGAGGTGCTTTATCTTAAAAAAAAAAAAGAAAGATAAACCTCAGGAGATCAAAACATTTTCTATTCTCTGACGTTTGCCAGTTTTTGGGTTTTGTCTAATTAGTTTCAATTTGAGTAATTTTTCAAATACATTTTTAAAACATAATTCTTACAACAAAAAAAGTGATTTGTGTCTTTAAAAAATGTTTTAAAAGTATACAGCTTTTGTGGAAATTGAAACGCATTTCATTTACAATGCGTCTAATGTAGTAAATAGCAGTTAAACTGGTTTGAGTTTGCGCATCTGAATAAGGAAATGTCAGATTGAAGCCACAGACCCGAATTCAGGTGTCACTAATCAGCTTCCCCCTCAGTATTTTCATAACTAGGACAAATATGTTATATATTTTTTTTAAACCAGCTGAACCACATCCAGCTCCTTTTTGTGACTTCCGTAACCGGCTTAGTGTCTTGACTGAATGAAGATATGCGCCTTTGAACGTCTGACTGAGATGGATAATGGTGTATTAAAGTTAGTGAACATACATACATTCACATATATATATATATATATATATAAATAATATTAGGAAGGAATACGAGGAAACAACATTTTTCAGAATAGTGAAGCCGTGTGTTCCATCAGCGCTGTCATGAAGTACTTTTCCAGAGTGCTTAGTCACATGACAAGTACAGCTCATCTGATTCGCTTAAAAAAAACAGCGCCTCCTCGATGTAATGTGCAGCAGCTGCCACCTGGAGGACACCTGTAGAATAACACCAATGACGAGCAGCTGGAGCAGATGTTTTGAATGACATTTCTATTAAAACTAGTAAGATGATCCTAGACTAAATGAAAAAAGGATGCGAGATTGCAAACATGGATAAGGCCGATTCTTTCATCGAGTCTTTTATTCACAAATGGCATCAACTCATTCTCACAAACAGCATATTTGCCTTTCTCTTCCTCTTTTTTTTTTTTTAATATTTTTTAATTTTACAATTTATGGAATAAATTTTAACTTGAAAATGAAACGGAAAATATAGTTTTTGCATTTCAGGATGAAAGGCTTCCTCTTCTCAACTTCAAATGCATTGTTGTTAATAAATACCTTCCCCTAAGCTTCAGAGCAGAATAATATGGATAGGTTATGGAGAAGAGGGGAAAAACCGATCAAATTTTCCTTCTAATTATCTTACAAAAACAGATGAAGCAAAAGCAATACGTAAGGTTGAAAAGCAGAAAGGCAGAAAACAAACAAAGAGGGAAAAGTTTAAATGGCAGCCCAGACGAACTGAGGAAAAGAAAACCTACTGGATGTTGCAGGAAGCGCCCTTTTCAACGTAAAAAAAAAGAAAAGTGAATATTCACACTAAAAATACGCACTCTCCACCTGCATGCTACTCAGTAGTGGATCCACATTAAGGTGAACTAAGACAAAGTGCATTAAGGCTAGTAATGCAGCATTTTATAAACCTACAACTAATTAAATTCACGCTTTGTCCTGGCAGACGGTTGTTTAGGAAGGGGGGACATTTTTTTTATTTCTAATTGGCCCAATAAGCATGTTTTTCCGCAAACTTGTGCGCAGAGATGCCAAACAACAGCGCCCCCTCTGGACAAAACACATGCGCAACATAAGAAATAAAAGCGGATTTTTCTTCATTTGAATGTAGAATTATTGCATAAAATCTTACAACCAATAGAAAAACTAAACAAAAACATTCAAAATGATGTAACAAACAATTATTTATATTCAAAATCACCACAAGAGTTAAACATTACTAATAATCGAGTCCTTTGCAATGTCTGCCTTAGAAAAAAACTCTGAGCCACAAAGAGTCCACTGCATTCTGTCACATAGAAAACCGGGTTCGTCAGATAACAGTTAAAACCAAGAGAGCATTTTAGGGGCTGTCGCACTGTAGATGGCTCCACATTCCTCAGATTTTCCCATATCTTTTATTTTTAAATTGTTTTTTAATCAAAAGTTAATTTATTACAGGCTCTGACAAAATGAAAAATCTCTTTGGTGCTCCAAGGTTCACTGAGCTTCATGAAATTCATATTTGTTGGTTGTTTTAGCATTCGGTTGGATTATATTAAACTGTACCACAAACAGTGCGTGCCGTTTGAGACACCGGCAGTGCTCGCTTCACCAGCACATTCAAGTACAAAAGAAAAAAAAAAGAAGAAAAGAAAAAAAAGAGAACACAAGAACAAAACTAAGTCCAGAGATGTCCGATTAAAACCGCTGTGCAGATCCCCATCCTCGAACCCATCATGGAACCTCCGTGTCATCATGGCAATCATGGGACCAAAAGCCTCCAATCAAATGTTCTCAGGTGGGTGGCGCCAGACAACATGTTTGTTCTTTTTGATTGGTGGATTATTACTAGTTGCATTTGTCCTTGTCTTTTGTTTTCCTCTTTTTCCATTCTCAACGTTTTCATTCAATAGCTAAACAGACTTCTTGTTCAGTTTCTTGCCTTTTTTCAGAACCAATTTGTTTTTGATGTATCCCCTCTTCCTCTTGGCTGTCTGTGAACCAAAGGAAATAACACATCAGAATAGTCAACATTCATAATGAAAATTTACCATTGGATACGATAGTACAACGAGACTGTTATAATGTAGATTGATGTTAAATAATCTAATAAAATGAAGGAATGTATTTTAACTACTTATAGTATTTACAGTTTGTAGTTGTCATTAGGCTACTACTGTCATTCATAAACAGGGCTCGCAAAATCGCTAGCCCAACGTTCCAGAGCTTTTGTTTTCTTTGTTTTCTTCTCTGTCGGTTTACCAAAATGTATCACCGCCCTGCCCGATGGGCTGTGTCATAGTAATATCAAATTCCTTCCTGGATTTGCCTTGATTTGAACCGTGAACTGGAACGTAAGTTGATCACTTGCACGTGTTTCTAAGTCATGCCGATTTAAACATTCAAGTGCCATGAAGAGGCTAAAGACAATTCAATTCGGCACACGTTTCAGACAGCGCACAAACACAGAATTGATTCCTCTTTCACATATCCTTGCGCTCGAATGGACACATGCCCACAAAATTCTCTCAACATAACCATCTTGGCAAGTATTCTCATATGTCTAAAGCAAACGTAAACAGTGGAAAAAGAAATCGCATGTGCATCATTATATTGGATCCTTGCATTTGGTCTTAAAGGGCCAGCAGCTTATAAATACCTGCTGTTCCATAAGCGCCACCTGCTGTCAGAGAGTGACATTTGCATCTCATTCAGCCCGTCTGATGCTTTTGTTTCATTCAGATTTTTTACATAGTATGGTTTCACAAAGTCAGACCATTCCGTTCAAATTTCACCTTTGTTAGGGTCGTGATTAAAATGCAGTGGTTGCCTCTGATTTTTAATGGAAAGAGCACAGGTATGGAGTCAAAATAATGCCACATATATATGCAAAATAATAAAGTTTTGCAAAAGAAAATAAAAGTATTGAGAAAAAATAAATGTGTTTTTGCAAACAAAAATAAAGAATTGCAAAATATAAATGAAACGGCACAAAAGCAATGATTTTGCAATACATATTTTCCATGGCCATATCTACTAATTTATTTGCAACGCTGCTTTTATTTTGCGTTTCAGTCAAGTTTGAGCTTGCGATACGTGGCATTATTTTGACTCCATACACAGGCAAAGAGATTTCTTTTATTTGTATTTATTAGATTTGGGATTTGCCTTAATTTCAAGCTAGTTTTATTATTTGACATTTTTCAATTTCACAAAGAAATGTGCAGCATTTTGTCTGAGAAATAATAAAAGGACACATTTTCATTAACTTGTCTTAAATCTCATTTTGTGTAAAATGCCTTACACTATACAAAGTAATATTTTTAATAACACTGTAATAATAAAGATTCATATGATAAAAAATTATTTACAATTATATAAATAAACACTTTTTAAACCACATTTATTATCATATGAATATTTATTATTATTATAAACACAGTATTATTAAAAAGGCCACATGGACATGGTAGCCCTCCAACATGAATTTTGTTCTTTTAATGTTAAAATGAATGATCAATTAATCATTGATAATTTTTTAACATTCCTGAAAATTGACATTTTAACTTGCTATGGTGGTTACTATGGTCTTAATACAAACCCTGCTATTAAGCTACAACTTTTTACAAGAACCATAACAATGCTGTTCTAATGGAATAGAGAGGGAAGAACCTTTTTTGAGGTGTACTTCTGCTTGGCTGCGATGTTGCGGAGCTTGTGGTCCAGAGCCTGTCGGTTCTCCTGCTTCTTCACCCTGTAGATGCGCACCAGCCAGTGCTCGGAGGTGAACGCCTCCTCCAGGTGCTTCAGACGGATGTCCTTGTTGCCAATCTCTGCATTTCGTGTCCGGTCAAATCCAGGTGGTGTGCGGAAGTCCAGCTGTGGAGGAGGTGTTTGGCATTAAGCAAGCAGCAAGGCTTTATCTATATGTGCATTAATACAATATCAGAGTTGTAAAATGGTGACAGCTCAAGGATCAGCTCTTGTCTTCAACCAGTGTCACAACACAATTACGAGACTCTTGTATATGGACCTAATTAATTACGCGAAGAAACACTCACTTGCATTTCGCCAAAGCGGTAGTAAGACATCTTGTACATCAGGCAGTTGAGCAGGGTTGGAGAGCCGGCCTTATCCACTCGAAACTCCCCCTGCGGTGTGAAGTAATCGCTTTCCTACGAAAGAACAAAAAGATGGCAGTTTGAGGACTCGCTTCTGACATATGGAATAATAGAACACATCATCACTGCTATGAAATGATCCCTGTTAATTAAAAGCAAAGTTTGGGGAAAAAAAATAAATAAATCACCAAAACAAAAGCATGTAAATTATGTATAATAACAGGAATATTTCTCATGTGGGTGACCTGAAGCCAAACAACAGTAACTGTCCAAGACAGTGAATGTTATATGAAGCGCTGAATTAATTGCTGTAGCGGCGGTGCATTAAAAATTATTCATTTTGGACACACAATGTCTCAGAGAGTGTTCATGTGACAGTCTAACAGCATGCAAAATCACAGAGCGCCATCAGCACACTAAAATCCTGTCAGAGAACTTCATTCCCTCTATAGGACTGCCACAATTTTTATTTATTTATTTTTTTTGTTTAATACCAGGTAAAAAAAAAAATGCCCAAACCCTCCTCTGGGCGGTCCTGTTCTGACACATGCTTTCGGACTTTGCCGGCCTGCAAATGCACAAGGACCAACCAATTAGATCAGACTGAATACAGATGAGATACAAACAAGCCATCCCCCAAATCACAATTCTGATACCATGCATGTGTTACAGTACGGCAGGCTTAAAACGCAACGTTTTATCCACCAAAGGATCCTTAGCCTGACCTTTGTCCTTTCGCTGACCTTATCATAGAGATTCCCCTGATTCCTCTTGTCGTCCTCATCACTGCTGTCCTCAGCCGGCGGGTTCTCACGCTTCATGTCATCACCCAGGTAGTGCTCAAACACACTGGAGAAGGCGATAGCTGAGAGCATGCACACCACTGGGGTGAGCGTCAGCATCAGACGCACCATCACACCAGCAAAGTACACCGCGCTGATGGCGTACAGAGCCACTAGAGGGCAACAGGGAAAACATCACTTATGATTCCAGCAGACAATGTGGCACTGCAGTACAGAATGAACGGTAATGAACTGCAGTGTAGTGTTTATAGTTCTGTACTGGATAATGACTCCAGAGAGAAATAAAAAAAAAAAACACAGAAGGGGGCCTTTAAACATGTAGCAACATGTTGCCGTTCACGTTCCCTTGTTTGTTCCGCTGAAAGACTCCAGAAACTCCATGATAGCCATAAAAAAAAAACTCTTCAGGAGACTGGGACTAATTCAATGCATTCTGTTCTCAACAAGTGAAAATACTCATAGCAGACATCAAAACAGCAGTGAGTGTTCTCAGGCATAAACAGGACATATTCACAACAACTTAAAATTGTTCAGAATAAACAGCCTGCTGGCAGAAATAAGCTCAAAGATGTTTAGTGCCACTTCTAGAGGATCAAAATTAAGATTTTAAAGAAAAGCAAGGGACATTTCAACAATATACCCTGAGAACATTTCATATATTTTGAATTCAATGGATGAATATTTTTGGATGAATATTATGGATGAATACTTTTTATAAACTAAGGCTTAAAATGATTCCAAAGTAACATGTAAGAAAGACACCAGCTTAATTAACTAATTTTATTTTCTGGGCATTTTTGGGCATTCAAGTCACACCAATGTTTAAATGTCATTACATTAGAGATGGAAACATAAAATCAAACATCATCTGCAAACAAATAATGCTAAATTTTTTATCAGGACTTCACATTTCTAAGCCATTTTTGTAATGACTTTAAATAATGAATTGAACTGAATGCAGACACATTGTCTGGTAATTTCAAGGATGTTAGACATGCTCACCAAAGACTCGCTCATCGTTGATGTTCTTGATGCAGAACCAGAGGCCTGCTGGGAAGGTGCAGACCAGGATGTGCAGGTCAAAGAAGAAGGAGACCCAGGTGGTGGGCTGGTGCTCTGACACAGAGGCGATGATGGGGATGTGGATCTTCGCATATCTGAGCATAATAGGCAAATGGGCTGTGTTAACTTGCTGTGTAAAACTAACTAGCATTAAATTACCGCATTAACTACTGGCAAGCTACACTAACAACTACAGTCTAATACAATGCCTATAGCTATTTGGCTAGTACTTAACATGGAAAAGCAAAAACTGCACGGTTGCTGAACAGGGGGTTGTTTGTTGAGGAGTTGTGCTGCTGTTCGCCCTCTCAATTTTGCTGCATTTCTGTGCTCAGTTTTGGCGACTATCAGTGTTGTGATCATTATCTGGTGACCTGACCTTGTATCTGTGCGGAGTGCGCACAGCGAGAGCTCGACAGGACTGTGGGTCTCCCTGCAGAGCTGCTGCATTGAGGGAGTTACACAATTATGAATTTATGATGGGCGACGTATCACTGAGGCCAAAGAACATGAAGAAGCTGGCAAAAAGTCAAGGGTTTATGGCTGAGAGACGTACAAACACTGCTGTACCTGTAGGGCTGCCACAAAAATTTAATCAATTGAAATTACGATACAAGGCCTATCAGTAACAACAACATGTCCTGTTGAGTGTGTCTGATCCACAGCTGCATGATTTCTTTCACGTCTGTTTATGGTGGTGCTAGGGCTGCACGATTAATGGAAAAAAAAAAATCACAATCTCGATTCATACATAAATGTGATCTCATGTCTAAATGATGGCGATGCACTTGCATGTTTTTCCTTGCATTCACATGTTGGAGAACTGAGCGTGTGCGATTAACTACATCTGTCCTTCTCCTTCACCAAGTCATATATAAGTGAAAAAAATATCAGTTGTCAGAAGATGAAAGCGATATATTTGTCGTAGTATCTTTCAACGTTTAAGGGGATTTCCTGCATCAGTGCTGTTCAGTGCATTGAATCAGTGCCATAGATCTCTATGAAGTGAAATATCAGCTTCAGGGTTACTAAGGTGATGTGTTGCTGGTTGCTCAAAGTTAAATTAATTACTATTTTAGGGCCGTTAAGCCATTTTAAATGTTTTTTTTTGCATTGTGACAAGTTTCAGGACAACTAAGCACATTTCTTCTCCAATATCTCATTTTCAAAAATTAAAAATGCAAAATAAAAAAATTAAATTAAATAATTATTAATTCATTAAATTATATACAATTTACACACTTTGTAGTATCTGTTGCGCTGTTATGCAATAATTTATGCTAAACTACATTCCCATTTAATAATAATAAAACACTATTACAATAATGAGAATCATCAGTGAAAAAAAAAAAAAAAAAGGTAAAAAATGACCAAAAAAATCTATTTTACCATTTTGGGGTGAAATATGATCCATTTTATATGAAATGTGTGTATGATGTTTAACTCACATTTTAAATTATATAATACTAAACAACAGATTTTTCTCACAGAATTACATTGGTTTAAGTTTGCTACAATGTGACAGTCAACTAAAACGTTTTGTTTTTGTAAAATAATATTATTTAAGTAAAAGTGAATAAAATGATTGACACTGACAAAAAAATTACATTATTATAGCTAATATTAGTTTAAAAAAAAAATCTAAATAAATATTGTGAGTTTCAACTAAAGTCAATTAAATAAAAAAATTAAGAAAAGTGTGGTGTATTTATTTTATGACTGTGGAGTGATATATGACCGAGACATTTCTTGACTGGCTCTGTGAGATTTCAATTCTATTAATGAGTGATTACAATATCAAAGAATAACAATTACAATTTGTCATAATAGCACAGCACTACTTGTTTGTGCACTAGAAGTGGGGTTTCATTGGCGTGAATATCAACTGAAGGCAGCTATTCAGACATAATTCAAGCCAATCCAAAAGACTGCTTACAGACATAAATCATGCTACATGCTTGAGCCTGCAACAAAATCAGGTCTGTTGTTAAGCCATTTAACGTGGTGTGCTAATGAGCTATTAGCGACTTACTCATACGACCGAACACCAAACAAACAACAACAAAAAAACTATATGCAATGTAAACTGTACGGCATACTTACCCTGTGTCCCAGAGAGAGTAAAAACGCCCACTCCAAGGAGCAATGTACCCTGAAAGCACATTAACACAACAGAGTGATTAAACGCAAATGGGCACCACCTGACCATTACTGACTCAAGAGCACTTTCAAGCAGCTTCTGAGACGCTGACGAGCTTGGACTATGTCCAGTGAACCTTAATACCACACATATAGCCGGCAATGTTTTCAATTAATCTACACTACAAGACTGTGCTCAGTTTGAAAAGCAGTGTGGCGAGCAGAGGAGAGTTCTTAATGAGATCTCAGAGGCCTGCTACAGACGTGGCCCTGCAGCAGAAAGATTAATGAAAGCCCCGGGTGCGACGGGAATACAAGCAAATCACCCTGACTCCATATATACTGGCAGAGGTGCGGTGTTAAGAGGCTGAGGTCATAGAGCCACGCTGTATTCAGGTGAGAAGGCAGAGAATTGGATGTGATGGTGTGGATGTGTTTTTCCTTTCTTACTGAAAGATGTTTGGTTTGGATGATTTAGTCAAGGGCAAAATATAATTTAAGAATGTGCTCTTCGAATGTCAAAACGTATATATATATATATATATAAAATAATCAGCGTTGTGTCCTCTACGTGACAAGTAAACAGCAATGAAGCAATGAAGCTTTTTAATATTACGCTGAGAAAAAAAACTGCTTTTTATTCTGCAAATCAGTCACGCAGGGTAACAATTTATTATGGTGCAATCTATTTACTGACAATCTTGTAAAACAGTGCAGCATTAAAAAAAAAAAAATCTTCCAGTGACATTTGCGACCTTTCAATACAGAGTGGGGTAAGAAATGTCAGTGGCTAAAGTTGTGACACACCCTTAAACTAACAAACAGGGCATCATTTTTAGCATGTAACCATATATTTGATATATATGATGGACATGAGACAAGTGATTTTGTTATGCTACAAACGTTTATGCATGTTAAAGTTAAACTAAGGTGGATAAGATTTCTACATGGCAGGTAAATGAAAACTCAAAACGTTTGTGGCGAGTCATATTTTGTTTGTTTTTAAAAAAGTTACTTTTATTCAACAAGGATGCATTAATTTATCAAAAGTGACTAAAGACATTTATAACGTTACAAAAATATTCTATTTCAAATAAATGTTCTTTTTTTTTTTTAATGTTGCATTCATCAATAAATCCTTTAAAAAAAATTATGGTTGACAAAAAAACAACCATTTTTAAGATTGATAAGAACCGTTTCTTGAGCACCACATCAACATATTAGAATGACTGACACTGAAGACTAGAGTAAAGGCTGCTAAAAATTTAGCTCTGTCATTGCAGGAATAAATTACATTAAGCATGTAGTAAAATAGAAAACTCTTAATTTAAACCGTAATTATGATCCAGCATATGTGGGGCAAGCTGTCTTTATTCTTTTTTTAAATTCAAAATTTTATGTTTGCATGCTATAGATGCCTTCTTGTAATTTCAGACAATGGCAAACATGAGATATAATAAATAAATAATATTCATTTTCTCACTTGTCCTTGTCTAGAAGACAACTTTAATAAAAAGTGGAAAAGTTTATCACACTCTGACTAACTGAGGTTCAATCAAAGGCTTATTTAAACCAAGTCGGATTTTATTGGTAAAAAAAAAAACATTTCACATTTGTGGTCGAAGTTCGGTTGAAAGTCTGGTCAAGCAAACCAAGTTTTAATTCAGAAATTGTTTCAAATTAAATGTATTTGTTTAATCGTTGTCTTTTTGCACTCACCTGTGTAAGTCAGGTAAATAACAGTAAGGAAAACCACCCCCGCAGCCAGAGAAACGCCCAGAAAGAACAATGTTTGGAACTCCTGCCTGGTCAGTCTGTCCTTCAGATACTGCAGAAAGGCATAAGCCTGAAGCAGTGCAAACACACCTGCAAACACACAAATGCACCATTAACCCACATACTCCGCTTTTTCAGATACTTTCCCAACGGTCATGAATTCCTGGTGCTAATCTAAAGTCATGTAAATCACCGCTCTCATGGCCCGAGTTTATGGATTGGAGTTGAGAGAGATGATCTGAGATCAGTGTAAAAGAGCAACAGTTGAAGAATAGAGGCAAACCAGTCTTACCTGCAGCAGCCATGTGCTCACTCGTCCTGATGGGCTGGAAGCCAACAAAAGGGATCTGCATGGACAGCACCAAGCCCACTATATAAAAGGTGCTGTAGGCTGAGATAAAGAGAAACAGAAAAAGAAATTGAGATTTATCTGAAGCAAAGATGCTTACCAGAACTATCAAACTTAGTGTCCCTAGATGGTCACTGTGATAGCATCTCTAAAAAAAAAAAAAAGCTCTTATGTGAGCACTTAAAGGGGTGGTTTACCCAAAATAACAATGTCAATATTGTCTCACGGCAATTACGTTCAACCCCGTATGACTTCAGTGGAACATAAAAGGAGTAATTCTGAAGAAAATGTTTCCATGGAACTACAATGAATGGTTAGACTGTCACACAAAAAAGTACACAAAAACACCATAAAAGCATCCTGAAAGTGGTCTCTGACTTGTGCACTTTATTTCCAAATTTTCTAAAGACTTGAAAACGTAGTGACTTAAATCTTGGCCTGTTCTGCACATAAAGCTATCCTATGGCTTCAGCAGACTAATATAGAGCATTAATCAGCTTTATTGTGCTTTTATTATTTGTTTGAATGCTTTAGTCCTCATTCACTGTAACTGCATGGAAAAGAGCGACCAGCACAATTCTTCAAAATATTTTTTTTTGCGTGTTCCACAGAAACAAGTCATGCAGGTCTGGAACAACAATGTTGAGTAAATCAGTAAATGTATTTTCATTTTTGAGAAAATTATCCCTTATCCCTGTTATGAACTGCTTATGAACCTCTGTTGTAAGTCACTTACAATGAAAAAAATAAATAATCTGCTAATGGACAAATGTAAATGTATCATTCAAAAGAGTAAGAAAAAGTTTTTTCCCCTTTCTTTTGAAAAGAAATTCATATTTTTTATTCAGCAAGGGTGCATTAAATTGGTCCAAGGAGACAGTAAAAGATATTTATAGTGTTACAAAAGATTTCCATTTAAATAAATGCAGTTTTAAACTTACTATTCATAAAAGAATCATGAAAAAAGTTACCATGGTTTCCTCATTAATATTTCCACTGTTCTGTACCACTTTGCTCTCCTGCTGCAAATGCTTCAAAATCTGTATTGAGGCACTCTTAATATTGTTAGTTCCCTATGATTAATTGCCTGTGCATTTCTCACCATTTGCAATTTGCTGTGGATAAAAGAGTCTGCTAAGTAAATGAATGAAAAGGGTCTCTTTAAAGCACCACCGCAATTTGCAAATCATGACTTGTTATCTGACATGAAGCTATTGAGTTTACTCCCGTTTCGTTCTGGATTTACGTTTGTCCAATGGCAGCAGTGGTATGTGGGTCTGCCTCAAGCAGAATGGGGTTGTGAAGGGAGACAAGGGGCCTCGAATGTCCCTGAATGCAGTCTGGGCTCCAGTCCCAGCAATACATGAGCAGTTGAGTAAAAGAGTCGAACACCACAAGACAAAAAATGTACTCGAAGATGTACAGTATCTTATTTTGGATCAAGAAACACCCACTTAGAAAGAAAGAGGTTGTATAACACAACAAATAAGCTATTTGTATATGTATAGTGCACAATATACACATTTTCCTCTTTTTCTAAACCAGATATCACCTAGTTTCCTACCTGTCTTTTCTTATTAGCCAAAAATGACAGAAACTGCACAATAAAGCAAAATGGAGAGAAAACACTGACACGCCAGTGACGGAGAGCAGTCATTCCTAGAAGATAAGACAACCGTAACAGTCTGTCACCTGTGCGATACTTGACTGACAGATCCGTGAAGTGGACCCCTACCTGAGAGACAGCCGTTGACAGCCTGTCAGAAGAGAGGTCTAAAACACACTGGTGCATGTGTGTGTACATGAGACGGCGATACAGCTGCACAGTAGAGGAAACCGAAGCCGCTTGTGACAGAACTGTATGAGCTGTCAGCCTTTGAGAAGCATCAATTAAGGGCCAAGCCGGACCATCTTCACACTAAAATGGGACAATACACACCTAGCCCTCCAGACACAACACGCAAAACATTTCCTCATCCGTGGACAGCTGACGGACCGTTTTGTGAAAGGAACTCTTAAAAGGAGTTGGAAAAGAGCAGCGATTAAAAGAGTAAAAAAGGGTTGATTTAACCGGTGACGAAATGTCCAAGGTCTGGAGTCACAAAAGTGGCTTTCTGAACATCTAGTTCTGGTACTTCCCAAGAGTGACTACCTGGAAGAGGAACTACACACTTAAAGAGAACTTTTACTTTTGCATTGGCACCTACAGTGGAAACCTGTGGTGACGCAATCTAGTTGTGTCATTTCTGTGCACCACACAATAGCAGCAACAACAAAGGACAACAATGGAAGACACCAGGATTGGAGCTGTGCTTTTGTTACTCTTTGGATACTTTGTTGGTTTAATGTTGTTAACATGAGGGCTGGAAATGCGAATCTGAGACAATAGAAAGAACAAAAGAATATTTTGACAACTCCAAATCTCTCTGGATGTCGTCAATGCGAGTTTCAGGAACTTCTGACAAGTTGGACTACTTCTGAAGTTCCTGAAATGTGTATTACTTCCTGCAGTAGGAAAGCGGCTAAATTCTCACAGATCCATAGTATCTGGCTAAAATCTGGTCTACTTCACAGCTTATTCTCGCCATGAATCCCCTAATTAGACAGGAAGAGTTTATTAGACAGCACGTAAAAACAAAAACTGAGAATGGGTGCATTACATAACCTTGAGGGACAGGTTTATCTTAAATGAAAGACCACCATGATATTAGGGATGCTCATTTCAGTTATTTTTCCTAACCGACAACCGACGCTCGTTAACCGATTGTTAACCGGTAACCGACAAGATTATTTAAAATTAGAATTGAATTAAATTAGAAAGGATAAATGTCTGTGACCCGTTAAAAAATACTAACATTTGTTTCCCGGGGATTCATTTTACATGCGCAAAAAGCAGCAAACAACAGAACCATCATATCATATCACGCACCTGCAGCGTTTCTGCCAGTGGAGAAAAACAAAATAGCAGAAAGCGGCATACTATTTTTCTTTAGGCTTATTTTACAAAAGCACAAAGATTGGTTTTTATTGTGAATGTACACAAATAAAGGCAAACCTTTTATAATTCCGATTATCTTTATGACTAAAAGGAGTAGTTTCTTCCACTGTTAGAAGGGAAAAATTGAAGTGATTGCGCCGGCGCAGCATGTGCGCACAAAGTTAAGCTTTGCTACCTTGACAATGCAGCCTGTTCATTATCATAATAAAATACAGTCAGTCAAACATATGGAAAAAAAACTATGTAGTAAAAAAAAAAAATGTAGTAAAAAATATGTAGTAAAATCTGTTAAGCCGTGATGTAAAACATTTTGTTTTACGTGGATATTGGAACGCCAGTGAAGTA
>NW_015652150.1:335159-355041 GCF_001515625.1 Sinocyclocheilus rhinocerous
AATTCGTTTTGGCTTGTCATTTATATTGCTATAGCTTCTTATATTTTTAATTCTTTTCTAAATACTGTTAATTGAAAGGATTTGTTGTGGAGTGAGGGGAACTAACACTAGCTATGTTTAAACTGTTTATTATTATAATGTTTGTAAACATTTCGCGTCGGCATTAGGTCTATTTCTGAATGAAATAATAAAATGCGACTTATACGAGACTTGTTTTTTTTCCCCCTAAAAAACACATTTTTTATACTCGTAGCGTATTTTAACCATGCAGCAAACCGTTTTAAATATTTTGATAAATTACTGAAAAAATAAATTAAATGACTTTTTAAACCGTTTAACTGATTGTATTATTCGGTCAAAATTCTTACCATCGGTTAACTGGTTAAAATGAACATCCCTACATGATATATTAGCTATAGAAGTCCTGGGTCTCTGTGACTGAAAGTACAGTAAATATGTGAGAAAGACTCTCACAAAATTAAACTAGAATTTGTCCCTTTTAGTTTAATTACCCTTCACAAGCTGGCGTCAGAAAGAATCTTTTTTGAAAATACTTTTATTCAGCAAGGATGCATTAAACAGAATACAAGCATTTACATCGTTATAAAACATGTCCATTTCAATGAAATTACATTCTTTGAACTTTCCATTCAGAGAATCCAGAAAAAAAAAGTATCATGGTTTCCACAAAAATATTAAGCTGCATAACTGTTTTGTACATTGATATGCAAGAAATGTTTCTTGAGCACCAAATTAGCATTTCAGAATGATTTCTGAAGGATCATGTGCCACCGAAGACTCGAGAAAAAGGGCTACTGGCAAACCAACTTAGGCAACCCTCGAAAGTTAAGTATCAACTAGCCAATCAGTTTGGACATGATGATTTACAGACAGTTCATGTCATTTCTGTGGGCTAGATATACATTAAACAGTCATTACACAAACTGTTAGCGTGATGTCTGAGGCTACCAAAGCAGACGTCACTCTAGGAGGAGACAACAAGGTGAAACAGAAACGCAATAAACAGATCCCACTGGTTTTACTCCATTCTCCATCCATCTCTAAACATGACTGCTGTTCTTTGTCCAAGCCCCGGCCCCATAAACCGAGAGCAGTGCTACTTAATCTAATCACTATGATCTATTAGGACAGGTGGCAGTGATACTCCATGTGGAGTCGGGCCATGGCAAATATGTAGTGGGACCTGCGGCAAGTGCAAGAACTTTCCAGAAAGGAGACGAACTGAGCTAATACCCAGCATCCATCAGTAGCGCATTTTGCACCGGCAGCTGCGGCAGAATGGGAGGGGCTAATAAAGATTTAAACAAAATTAGCCCAGTGGCACAAGGCCCCATTCTTTTATCAGAGTGCTCACTCAGGAGCCTCACAAAAACACTGCACCTTTAATTATTAATCCACCTAAACTTTGGCGGAACCCATCAAAGATGAACAAAAGTACTCCAAAAATTACTCTTTGCTCTTAAAGGAAAATAACTGTTGTCTTAGCTTATGCTAGCTTATTCGTGCTAGCAGAGGTTCTAATTGACACAGTTAGCATGCTGTTTTGGCATTTAAGACAGCGAATCTGAATTCAAAGGCTTTTTCCATGACATGAAGATCCATGTATCCTCAGATCAGCGCTGCTTATGTGGTTGGTTGTGAAATGCAAGAGTGAAGTGGGTGGAAAAAATGTGCCATTAAACATTAAAGTCAACTTTAAATTCTGCTGTCAATATAGAGAGACTCATGCTGTCAACCACGACTGCACAAGCATCTCTGTGTGTCCAAATCAAAAAGCAAGTGGGAAAAAGCAGGTTCATGCTTCATTATTGTACAGGAGAACAAGCACTACGTGGCGTGATTGTATGGGCGGTGATGTGTGCACTTCATACAAAAACCAGAGACGCTCACACAAACATACACACAACACAGGTGACTCACCGATGTACAGCCTCCTGCTGAAGCGCTGCATAAGGAGCAGCACAAAAACATGGAGAGGAATCAGGTTGATGATGAAGACATATCCTCCCCACGCAGACACCTGCAACACAAAACACATGTCATGTGGCACACAATAAAACACAGCATACTGCAATATTTTGCCTCATGATACTGCATCATGATTCTCAGTTTAGGAATCAATAGTTTTAGGCAAGTAGCTAATACTTCAGTATATTAATTATAATGCTATTATTTCAGGGGTTCAGGTTACAACAATGAAAAAAAGTCCTTCATGGTGTCTTGCGTGTTTATGTTGTGTATATTAATCTTCATAAGCATATTAAGTTATTCACATTGTGAATCGATTTGATTCGACGATTCATAGGTTTTAGATTTGATTCAAGAACGATTTTTGCCAATTCAGAAAGATTCAATTCGATTCTATTCACAATTAAATTCGATTTGATTCGATCAACGATTCGATTCTGCATTTTTTAAGTGTATTCACAGGATTATTTAAATGCTTTCCCTAAAGTATTTAAATGCCTAGTCAGGGGGGCAAATTACACAGCAGCCTTTATGGTTACAGAACCATAGGTTAGAGAAAAAGAAAAAAAAAACACTTGTCCATTGTTAGATGCTAGTTTAATGATGCTATGGCATGACATGGCATATATAGAAATTTATGTAAGCCAAGATTTAAAAAAAAAAAAGTTTTTAAAAGTATTATGTATAGGCTAACGTTTTGTCACACCCAGGGGCGTAACCATCATTTCAGAAGTGACAGAAATGTCAAATACAATAATTGTATGTATGTATTATTATTTACAAGGAATTATTTTCTTATCTCTTACTTTGAATTTGCTCTAAGAAATCAAATACACTGCTGGACAATAATCAATCATTTGTAATCTATAATTTTTTCCTAATGGCAATTTTATGTTTATATACTACAATTATTTCAGTTTTCTGCACAGAATAAGGTAGAAAATATACTTTATAGTGTCTGTACTGTAATAAATGATGTCAATTATAGTATTTAACTTTTCCTCTCCATCGGCGAATGATGATTCTGAAAGAAAACGCACCTGATGTCTGTTTGCTATAGCAACAAATGCTACTTTCTTGCATCTGATTATCAGATAAACCTCTGCTCTTATTTCAAGGTTGTTGTTAATGCTGTGGTTATTTTAACAGTTTCCTTCGTACATTCGTATACATGTGTATATATTTTGAAAGCATTGAATCGCTATATCGCGATTCATTCGATTCTTAGCGTTTTAAATCGATTACTGTCCGAAATCGGCGATTCACAATTCAAAAATCCATGTTTCAAGATCGATGCATATGCATCGGCAGGGTTTGTAATCGATGCATCGAGAAAACGAGTGAATCGTTACACCCCTAGTAAAAATGTAAAGAAAATTTTTTTTAAATCCTCGCAAACATACATTTGTTTAAGTTTGGTTTGTTACGATGTGACATTGTCGACTAAAATGTTTTTTTCCATTTAATAAAATGTATTGTAGGGATGCACTGAAATTTCGGCTACCGAAAATTATCAGCCAAAAATGGCATTTTCAGTTTTTGGGCAAAAGAGAAAAGTGGGCGAAAATATGGGCCGAAAATGTATGGCGCGCCGCACCGCCCAGCAGTGTTCAGCGTGCAGATTTCACTCTCCCTCTAGCAGTCACTGCGTGGTGTGAAGCTCCGCTCAATATTCTGCTCTATGAATGTGCGTTCTGTTGAGTTGCACACGACCCATGCAAACACTCATACCATACTCATACCGCTCATGCTCACTGTAAAAGCAAAGTCCGCTCAAATAGCAGGACAGGAAATTTCTATGTAGTATACTTGTTCCTGTTTGCAATAGCGCTACTGTGCTGTAACATGGTGTAGTACAGCTGTATTGGGCAACGCTGGTAAAATGACGCTCCCCTAAATATATTTAACCCAGAAACCCCAAAATTAGTTCAGAAAACAGCACCAATTCAATTTTGTGCTAGGCAACTAAATGTCTGTTATTAGCCATTGGCTAATAAACTGTTAGATTTCACTCACCCGTGATTGAGTTAAGAATAATTTTAACACAGATATATCTTGACTGTATGTTGTGTCCTATGACTGCTTTAGTTTGCCTACACACTACGACACTTTGACAGAGCGTTTGACAGGAACGAATGTGTAGGCTCATTTATGGCATGGAAAGAGCCGTTCTAAATTTAAATAAAGCAGAAATACAGCAAACTGTACTGTAGACATTTGTGGTATCTCTCTCATCTTGACAGCGCACTATTCCCATTTATATCAATGGATTTTGCATAGTGACACATCGTAAAAAAGGCAGTTTGTAAATAGCCTAACTCACACCCATATATACCACTGTTTGAATAACCACACACTAAAGGTAAAGAAACGCAGTGTGTCGTGACCAAGTTATATATAATATCGCCCAGGTCTCTGCTGGCTCTCACCCTTATGATACACCACATTTACCAGAAAACTCCATTAGCACACTCAGCCTTTGGAACCTCTGCACTTTTCTAGGTCACCGAGGATGTCCCGTTCAAGCGAGCATCTCTCAACTCACGCCCCCCGGTAGCGCCTCTGGGCCATATCGAACTGTACTGGACCCCAAGGTCTCGATGGAGCAGATGGCTCCGATTACACTGGTGTCATTTATGTTTATAAAGACATTTGGAAAGCCAGAGTCTATTGGGTGCTGGGCAGGGCTGTAGGCTTCCATTATTAATGAGCGCTGCCTTCCTCCAGGGGAAGAATCTCAAGTTTCAGAAATGGCTGATATTCATAACCGACTGGCGGGTGGCATGATGGATGGCGCTGTTTGCTTTTTCATTTATTTTACATATCACATTAATGGGTTGAAAAAGAGCAAGAGAGACGTGCAACCAGCCCCAGAACACCCAACACTATGGACAGAAATCATAAGAATTTAATGATTCTGGTTCAGCTCACGATTCCACTTAATGATTATGGATACTTAACTTTATATTATGTAACAATTTCATAGCAATTACACTGTTTTACGCCTCATGAACCTTAAGTAAAACAAAGTTCATGAATCAACTGATAAGCCCAAGTAATGACTTACGGTTCAGTGAGTGAATCAAATGTTAATTCCAAAATGCGCAATTGATTCAGTAGGTAAATGGGCCGTTTTAGACTGATGGGTTTGTTTGTAACTCATTTGATAGTCGTTCTGACTGAGTCAGCGAAAATAATAAATTCACAAGTCACTTAATACCAAATTGGACTACATTGGTCATGTTATACACTACGTTCAAAAGTTTGGGCTAAGTACATTTTCTTAAAAGAAATTAATACTTAGAATACATTTATAAAGTTACAAAAGATTTTCAACATTGAAAAGAAATGTTTCTGAGCACCAAATCAGCACATTTGAATGATTTCTGAAGGATCATGTGACACTGAAGTGATGGCTGCTGAAAATTCATCTTTGCCATCAAAGTAATAAATTACATTTTAAAATACATTAAATAGAAAACAGTTATTTGAAATTGTAATAACATTTAACAACATTACTGTTTTTACTATATGTTTCAACAATAAATGCAGCAGACCAATTCAAATCAAGTGATTCATTGATAAGATCAATAAACAGAGAACCGTATTCAGATTCATGAACAAATGATTCAGACCAATTTTGTTACCCAAATCAAGTGATTTACTAAAAAGTAGTGCAATCAAATGATTAAAAAAATTAAAATCACACATTTTTTTCTGAAATTAATTGCGATTAATCTCATCTAACATTAAAGTTTTTAAATATACTTTTATATTGCAATAACTTTACATTCAGTCTTCAAATTAATGTGGAAAAAAACAAAGGCAGTACATTTTTTAACATTTGTTTAATGGCATCCATCAATCCACCAATACTACTGATGTCTCTATGAAATTTTTTATTTCCCCTAATATTTAACCACTAACTATAGGCATTCGACATTACAAAATTATTCAGTATAATTGATAGCTTTAAATTTTAACATTTATTAGAAGAAAAAAAAACTTCTAATTTAAGTGAACTTAAACCAATCCTCAAATAAACCCATTATAATAAATGTCATATTTACCTGTGCCCTTCGATGGCTGCTGAAAATTCATCTTTGCCATCAAAGTAATAAATTACATTTTAAAATACATTAAATAGAAAACAGTTATTTGAAATTGTAATAACATTTAACAACATTACTGTTTTTACTATATGTTTCAACAATAAATGCAGCCTTGGTGAGCATCATTTCTATTAGGAAAAAACCCCAACCCCAAACTTTCGAACGGCAGTGTAATTTCCTATAAGCAGTGGCAGGAAAAGCTGTCCAAGTAATTTACTATAGCATTACCACGTACCATTAATAGAAATGAAATGCCATAAACCACCTGAAGGTAAAAAAAAATCCAATGAAAACTCACCATGTAAAAGTACGAGAGGCAGCAGCCAATGGCCCAGAAGACCGAGCCAGTTTTCACCGACTTCACCTGTGTGGAGAGGACAAACTTAAGTTAATTCCACTAATCCCAAATAAAGGGTCCAATACAATCACCTCAAACAAAGCCAAGACAACGAACACTCAGAGAGAAGAAAGAGACCAAGGAAATTCAATGTTTAAGGCAAGCTTGACAGCAAAGTCCTTGGCGTTTCAGTTGACAGCGAGCTCCAGAGGGAGGAGATGGGCTAAAAATCACAGAGCCAAAAGAGACAAAGTATGCTGCCACTGCATCCGTTCCAGCGGTCGCGTCGTTCAGCTGAAAAAACGTGATGGATGTCTATTAAGGTTAATTCATCATTTCAACTGTGTGGGACAGCGCAAGACTTTCTGAAATTGATTTAGAACAATGGGCATCATGACTCATGCGCTATATTCCAAGTCTTTTGAAGTCAAACGATAACTGTTATGAACAGACAAGTTATTCACTGATAATCTTCTCTTCTCTGATTTACTGAAAAGATAGGACTCAAAAGAACCAGATCACCGGATCACTTAGATTAACTAATGATTCAGACTGATTCTAACTAATGATTCAGACTAGGGCTGCACGATAAATCGCATGCGATATTTAACGCGCATCTTGTCAGAAAGCCGGTTCTGTAATCAGCGGTAAATCTCCATCACGTGCGTGCTTTCACATTGAGCAGCATTAACTACACAGAGCCGTTGTTCACTGACGAGCTCCAAACACTAAATTCTAAATTAAACAATTGAATCCTTAAAGCTACAAAAGTTATTGATTTCCTCTTTTTTTCTTTGATTAACAGACATCACAGGAGTTGGGTTATTAGGTTATTTTGGCTGCTTTAAGAGGTGCTGCTGCTGAACATGACGCCAATCTGACACGCAACATATTTTCTCACAACTCTTTACCTTTTCTGACAAACTTCAGGTTTGAAGTCTCTACTAATGAGCTACTATGTTAGATGAGGGAAACAATGCTGGGATGCTCCAGGACAGTTTTGAAAAGCACTGAATTTCAGAGACATGTTCTTTAATGTGACCCATATATAACAAATACATGCATGCACAGTTTTAAGGCAGTTTTAACTCTTTCCCCGCCAAAGATGAGGTTTTACGGCTTTTCGTGTTTTCACTGTTATACACTAGGGGGCGCTATTACACATCTTCTGAACGAGTACAAAACCTCCCGAACAAAAACAAATGTGTACAGGACGGAGAAACGAGCGATCTCTTATGTAAACACATAGATATGAAAAATAATGCGATCATCAGCAATGGCAGCATATAAATGAAAACTGCATAATGTAAAAAAAAATGCTGGCGGTGGCTGCCAACTTTTTTGAAAAATGCAGGCGGGGAAAGAGTTAATCGCCTTTATGGTAACTTCATGACTTAACTGACGACATAACTACGACATTGCATCCTCTTGTTTCTTTTGTGCTTTAATATGAAATGATACACAGCACGCGCTGCTGCATTTGTGCGTGCACTTCAAGAGCCCGTGTTATGAGCACAGTATAACGGCTGACAGGACAGGAAAATTAGTTTTTACTGACATATGGCCTGACAACATCTCATTTGACCACAGTTCACCGTTGTTCTACTGAAGCTCCCTCATCACCTTTACCATTTCCGCGCTCGTTTGACTAGCGCCTGGCGCTGAGGTGAAGTTGGAGTGCACGTCTGAAAAGTTACCCATTTGATGTGGTCATAACGAAGTTCTGCATCTAAATAAATGCAATTCTTGTCAAGAAAAAAGACAAAAGCAGCAGTTGTGAGTGGGGTGGCCAACCCTAGCTCCGCCCCTGTGAACTCTTGTTCTCTCGTGAGGACAGATGTCATGATTAACAGTAAATAACGATAAATGGCTATCAAATGGCTTCATAAGACATGGTATATCAAAATCGATAGTTTTGATGAACGAAGATGAATAAACAAAGTGTGATATTTTAATCTAACTCACCCATAAGTAGTAGGTAAATTGCAAGGCAAAAATGGCAATGCCCTCATTGTCAAACGAACCGGCCACAGAGCGTGATATGTAGCCTGGTACGATGGCAATGAAACATGCTGCCAGCAGGCCGGCACCCTGGTTCCACAGCTCCCGTGTCAACAGGAAGGTAGAAATGGAGGTCAAGCCGCTGAAAACAGGGGCCAGAAACACGCAGACATCACGTATGTGCACCGTCACATGAAGCAGATTCAGTATGTAGTGGATCAGTCCCGCCGTCACCATCAGACCAGGATATACCTGCAAAAGACGAGATATGGGAGTTAATAATTCATTAATAATAATTTATACATTTAGCAGACACTTTTATCCAAAGCGACTTACAGTGCATTCAGGCTATACATTTTTTTACCAGTATGTATGTTCCCTGGGAATTGAACCCACGACCTTTTGCGCTGCTAACGCAATGCTCTACCACTGAGCCACAGGAACACAGTTGCTATTAGTTGTAATCAAATGCAAAATTGATCAACCAGAAGTTTGCCTGCAGCAGTTTGAGAGAGAGGAAAAAAATAAATAAACACAATCAGCAGCTGTAAGAAAGTGTGTAAACATTCCTAAATATTTGATTGGCCCCAAGACACCCAAGATAATGAGAAGTTTAGCCCAAGCACACCCTTAGAAGCCTGGTAATCAATCATCTTAAAGGAATAGTTCACCCCAATATTTCCCTCAATCACCCTCAGGCTTTCCAAGGAGTAGATGTGTTTCTTTATCAGAACAGATTTGGAGAAATTTAGCACATCACCAGTGGTTTCCCTGCAGTGAATGAGTGCCGTCAGAAGGAGAGTCCAAACAGCTGATAAAAACAACACAATAATCCACAAGTAATCCATACGACTCCAGTCCATCAATTAACGTCTCGTGAAGTGAAAAGCTGTGTTTGTGTAAAGCAAATCCTTCACTGACAATTCCATCAATAAAACATTTTTATCTTTAAAATGTTGGCATCCTCCATCTACAATATTGCTTTTTCCAGTGAAAAAGTTGTCTCATTTGAATCAGGAGAGAAATATGCACAGATCAAGAACTGTTTACAAGCAAAAATAATCCAAAACAGTTCTAAACAAATATTTTCACGTGAGAGGAAAACAGGATACAGACTCTTTCACTTGAGGAAATGTTATTATGGATTATTGGTATTTTATAAATGATATTTTGGACAGAAGTGACTGTTCAAAGTTAGAACACCTCAATGATGGATTTGCATCTCATAAACATGCATCTCAGTTTTTCACTTCACAAGACATTAATTGATGGACTGGAGTCGTGTTGATTTTTTAAATGTTTTTATCAGCTGTTTGAATTCTCATTCTGACGGCACCCATTCACTGCCGAGGATCTAATGGTGAGGAAGTGATGTAATGCAAAATTTCTGTTCAGATGAAGAAACAAATTCATCTACGTTTGTAGATGGGTCAGTAAATTTTCAAAATATCTTCTTTTGTGTTCCACAAATAGTCATACAGATTTGGAACAACATGAGGGGTGAGTAAATTATGACAATTTTCATTTTCGAAGCTGAATTTAGCAGCCAAAAACAGCAAGAAAGGAAATACCCTGTCTTTTACCTCCACATTCCCACCCTCTCTTTTTCATCTCTCATGTGATGTGCGGCGTCTGCAGGCTCTGCCGAGAACAGACCAGCCTGCTCTGAAGGCCGTATAACGACTGCTTGAAGTGTACATAACAGATGCTGTTCCCTGCCTTCTGCAGTCCCCCTACAGCTCCAACACCAGAGCTGTCAGATGCCAAACGCTAGCCAAACTTTCTCCAGCCAGGGAAGGAGCTCATTAGGTTCAGTAGCATTGCACTTCTCAGTGACAGGGAGTGTTAAAGGGGGTGGCCTTATTTAGGGACGAAGATGCAGTTTTCAAGCAGAAATCGCCCATGCTGTCTGTCCATAGGCGCTTGCACATAAACAGCCTGTGGCATTTAACTGCTTTTTTCTTTATATAGAGGTCATAGATTAACAAGAACCGTTGTTGAAATGCCGAAAAAACAGATCTAGCAATTTACAGAGCTGAAACATTACTGGAAGTTCTGTATTGATGCTATATGTGAATAATGCTGTAGCAGCAACAGTTCGTGGAACAAGGTCAGAGCGTTATAATGTAAGAAGCCTGCTGTCAAAGAAATCGAGCCAATCCCTAAGCTTGGAAGAAGCTGAAATGATTTCATGCCGTTTGTGATGTTGAGTCACAAGCGACTATATAAAATGCAAACATTCAGCATGAGAATGCAGCAACAATGTGTACATCATGCATTCAACTACAAATAATTTGTAGCAGTATTTCTAGATTAGGAAGTGAAAGGAATTGTCAGGAAACGGCATAATAGATTTTAAAAGAGCTACTTTAGCGGTGGGTGTGGATGGCAGAAAGATTCACATGCACTGAGGTTAAATCAATCTTGATCTTAAATGAAACATTTGTATTAGTTTTAAAATACTGGAAAATGTGCCACTGCGATATGCGTATTTCACAGTGTATTCACACATGAAAAAAAAAGAAAAGGAAAAAATGGAATAAAGGAAAAGATATTAAAAAGAAAAATAAAGGAAATATGGTAACACTACAAAAAGGTTCCATTTATTAATATTCATCACTTTTTTTTATTTGTTATCTACATTTACATGACCTAACAATGAACTGAACAATACTCCTACAGTATTTACTAATCTTAATTTCAACAGTTTCTAATATATTTTAAAAATGAAATGTTAATACACTGTGAACAATGATCAAATAATTAATAAACAAATGATTTAGTCGATCTGTAGTTGAACCTGTAAACAAAGAAGAACAGATGAGAACATTATAATGACTTTTTTTTTTTTAAAGAGCATTTTATCAACACCGGCATGTCACAATGTGGTTGATGGCGAGAAGAGGTGTGTGTGTTAAAACACTTCCTAAATGACAGTTCTTTCTGTATAAATACTCAGCTGCCAATCACCACCAATGCCAAAGACTACAACATCCACCGGGAAGCACTTAAACCATTAACAACCAGCTAAAATATGGACTATTTAATGAGATGGAAAAAGACGTTTCAGCTATTGAATCTTGAAGGACATGTATCTTCAAGGACAAGAAAAGTTGACTCGCTGTGTTCAGTGCACACAAACAGAAAAACACCTGTTCAATCAGTCATGCATACTTGAACAAGGATTTCTGCTGGTCTGTCCTTTAGGCCAGTTTTTCTGCCACAAGATGAATAAATAAAAAAATACTCAATGATACAGAGTTGAATATTATAGACTTAACCATAAATAACAAATTACTTAAAAAATTTTTTTTTTTTTTAAATAAATAAAAAATACAAAGGTAGTACAGGTTTGCACTTACCCTGCAATACCCACAAAAAAGATGTTATTTGTATAGCTATGAAGGTAGTAGTATTATGTTATTTATGTAGGCTATATAATTATGTTAAATTGTTTTACTATATTATACACGCATATATTATTATTATTATTATTAATTTCTTTATTAAAAAAAACACTACTTATTTATTAGGTGTTTTATTTCCAGTTTTTTGTGAACACTATAAACACAAAAATGCTCAAATGAATACATTTCCTGATAGTCTTTATCAACGTGGAACCATTAATTTGATGCACACTTGATTAACAAAAACCTCAAACAAAAGCACTATGAACAAAGCTGCAATTAAACGGTGTAATCCTCTCTAATGCCTTTATCAGCCCAAGTTCAGCAAACCGTGTCCTGCTATCTCTCCAAACTCCAGAGTAGTCATTCTGAAACTTTTCTTCACTAACACCAGAATAGAAGACAAGTAGCTTTTTAAAACTCCCCATAAAGTTTTAAACTAAACTAAACATTCTATTTTTAGCATAGAAAAAGCTCAGGACTAAGCAAAGCCTAGTTCATAAAAAATACATAAGTACGATAATATATGCAGGAAGAGTCCTGTTAAAAGGAAAACAGAATAATTCACAGAATAATCAGGTGATATATTAACAACTATGACAAATAATATAGTAAAAAACAGTTGGATGAGTAAATATAATTTCTATCTACTGCATAATAAAATAAATAGCCATAAACGTTTAATGAGAGAGCAGGAGCATTCAATGGACCTTAATCAGGGATACTTCATTTGCGCAAATGAAAATTAAGCTACGAGGAAGAGACAATCAAAGGCTAGTCAATTGCTCAGCCGAAACACTGAAAATACACGGTTCCTTCAAACAATGATTCTGAGAAAACTGGCGTGATATAGAGATGTTATATAGCACCTCAAGACAGCACAACCTATTAGAACGAACAGCAGCTAACCCTCACAGCCTCAATCTCATTCACGTAAAATATAGCATCAGGCCTGGCTAGGGGTCCATTAAATACTCTTCTCTTATTGAAAGTTTACAGCTCCAGTGGATTCCTGATTGCTGCTATTGTTAATGCAAGTAGATTGTGTCCACCGGGACAGAAAAGCATTATTTCTGGATTTATTTAATCAGATTCTGCATTCATGGCAAGTGTCAGCACACGGCCTGCCATCAGATTAATGCCCTCACTATTCTGTAATACAGCCATCTCACTGGCAAGAAACGCTCAGTGTTCGCAAGAGAATCTGGCAACCCGACGCTTGAGTAGGAGGAACGGCAGAACTGTGAATCATGCGTATTTAAAGACCCTATTAAAGCACACAAACCGTCCATCAGTGACCCTGGCGGCTAACTGACACCACAACCTGCTAGCTTCCATTCCCGCCTCGCTGACCTTTCTTCCCTCTCGAGAGAGGCTAAAGATTCAGGAACCTTTAGTGGCATAGTTAAACTCTCCATTACGATCTGATATCTGAACTGGGTCCTTGGCATTCACTGAGCACTGCAATGTCCTTCCCAAACAACATGAACACACCAGCAAAAGCGTATTATACCCTTGTTGTCAGATTTTATTGCGGATTTGAGATATATTATTGAAATGCAATCTTCTGGCAATTTTTGTTCCCATTCAAGCAGACAGAAAATGTACTCAAATGCCTATTACCTACACAAATAGCTGCCCGGGGATGCTGTTATGAAGATGCCCATCGAGTAAACAGACTTGCATTAAAGAGACTTTGGTTATATGCTGCTAAGAGTCGAATCTTTATTCCATGATGGATGTTTCTTCAACTACAGGCATTTTGGCCCTTTAGAAAATAAACTCTTAAACACACGTTTAAATGTTAAAATTCAATTTATCCAATAAAAGTTAACAAATGCATTGCAGATGCAAATAATAAAAGTAATAAAAAACACTTTGTGTCTGAGGCTAATTTCATTGCTAGCATTTTATGTATCCTACACAATAAAAAAAAAATTACTTTTTTGTATCATTTGTTAAAATTACAGTTTGACTGTATGTGATGCACAAAATATCTTGTTTAAGTGTTATTTACCTTGATTGAATTTTTGTCATGCACTTACTACCATTCAAAAGTCTGTGGTTGATAAGATTTTTTAAATGTCTTTGAAAGAAGCATCTTATGCTAACCAAGGCTGCATTTATTTAACCAAAATCAAATAAAAAAATAAAATAAATAAATATTCACGTGATGGCAAAGCTGAATTTTCAGCAGCAATTACTGCTGAAATAATATGCTGATTTGGTACTTAAAAAACATTTCTTTTATTATCAGTGTTGTGGAAACTGTGGTATATTTTTCAGGATTCTTTGATGAATTGAACATTCAAAACAAATGGCATTTATTTGAAATAGAAATATTTTGTAACATTATAGATATCTTTACTGTCAATTTAATGGATCCTTACTGAATAAAAGTATTAATTTCTTCCAAAAAATAAAAAATAAAATAATAATAATACTAACACCAAACTTTTACCCAAGACTATATAATAAATCATTTCAAGCATGCTCTTCAATGGCACAAGGTTGGCAAACAAGTACAGTATAAAATGAAGAAAGACTGTGGGACAGCCATAATTGAACATTTTTAATTAAAATTTATAAACGTGTTTAGATGCTCATAAATTAGTACATGCAATAATACAACAAGGATAAAACCAAAGCTATTGAAATGCAGCAAAAGTTATAAAACACAAAAGTTGAAGAAACACCCTAATGTTTCCGTGACTGCAAACTGTCCTCCAACAATCATCACCAGAATACAATCACAGGGAAGTCACCCGGAAACGACCCAGGGTGACACTGAGCCGTGTCATTTTAAGGTGAGGTAATCTCAGCAGACAATGTGCAAGACTATCAGATTTTGTGACTGTATTATGAGCTGGATACATAGAGATGTCTTTGCAGAATAAAGAAATCCAGTTCACTGCTCTCAGTTTAACCTCCGTGACACGTGTTCCGCTCGACGTTCCCACTGACTCTGAACTCCGCACTTCATAAAACTCAATTTCACACTGCGTGGACATACACGCAGAGCTTTGAAAAGGTCCCATTTAATGGCGTGGAGCAACCTAACATTTAATAACAGCCACTGCAGAGAGGCTGGAAATTCTCAACATAAAGGTTGTTTAAATCGTGAAGTGTCTTGTACACAGAGTGGCTAAAATCCAGAGTTGAGAAGAAGTGCTAAGGCACTTGGAAAAAGTAGAACAGTTTTTTTTTTTTTTTCAGAAATTAAAAAGGTATCAGGATTGGTTCAGAGTTCATTAAATGTTGCAGTAAAGGCAGGGTCAGGTTAATATCTTGTTGCTGGGTAAATACAACTGAAAATGGAATACCTATAGTTAAGAAATGAACCGAGGAATCTAATAATTGCCTGTACAGCCTGAAAGAGCTCAACCTTGTAGCATAAAGGAGCACTCACACTGATGCTGATACCGTGGGAGGTTGACAAGGCAATTTTACTTCACTGAAGTATCCAAAGGCGGCAACAAATTGAGTGAGTTTCACTGTCTCCAACAGTGAACTTCAAATCTCCAACTATTATTGAAAACAAATGACTTCCAGTCACATCGTTGCTGCAAATCGCTCTCCATGTAAGTGCCCATTAAGACCTGGTATAAAGGCATTACGGGACAAAAAGGAAGAGAATAAAACGTATTAAATCTGGAATCTCTCACAGCAACAGACTATCATAATGAGACTGAGGGCTGCCTGGACTCAAGGACTGGTTTCTTGTAAGTCCGATTACTTCTCTCCATCACACAATGTGTATATCAGAGGGCAAAAGTCAGACATTTCAGACTTCAAGATCTCAGGGAGGATATCAGCAACACATTTCTCAGAGACCGAGAAAATGATTGGAAAAATGATTGTAATAATTCACCCTGAGTCGTCAGGCTGGGTAGCTTGTCATATTAATTTGATGGCTGACATTACGCCTGCATCACCTTCATCAATTTAATCAGGATGCAGGCATGAAGCGTACAAGGAGTTTGGAGTCTGGAGCAGATTGGAGTCTGAGGTTGACGAAAACTGAAAAAGTTGCAAATATGGAAGATGACAAACTCTGAGGAAAAACTGTTAAGCAATTCTAATCATAACTCATCCTTAATTTATTTTACACCAAATAAACCAGTACAATAGCAGGCTAAAAGCACAGCTCCAATGTTACATCCAGGCCAATTTATGTGACCAAAACTTCATTAAAAAAACAAAATAATAAAAATAGTATATTATAAATTATGTAAAAAAGGAAAGCCAAGAAAGGAGTTTAATTATTATTATTTTAATTCACAAGACCTGGAAGTTGCACTGAAAGAATATTTAAAATTGTATTGCAGAAACTGATTTTTTTTCTGCTGTATTGTTACATTCAGAATAAATCATTGGTTGTTGATTGGATGGAGGCAGATTTGAATGTGAGCTTGAATATATGATGTCCAAAGAAATTGCTCCCATAATAAGACCAATAGCATGCATTTACAAAATTGATTTCTTTTTTATTTCATGTCATCTTTGTGGAGATGGATCATGATAGTGACCTGGTAGTCAAAAACTACAATATTATTAGTGGTGGAACGCCAACTAGCAATTAAACTATTATTAAGAAAACGCTCCTATCCATAACCCGGCCATTGGTTTTCAATGCAAGCCACAATTCAAATGATAAATTCACACTCACTGGATCACATTTTATTTCAATAAATATTTAGTTAAAATGAATACTGATTTAGTAACACAATATGAGGTAACATAAATGCAAAAAAAATTAAGACAAGTGTAGAAATCCTTTAGCATCCACTCCTCCCAGTTTGTGCAAAACTGCTTGTTTTCTACACTTTGTTGTTTACCTTCTAGTGTAGTTTGAAAGCAAGCAACACGTTTGTTCAGGTGAACCTGAAACTAGCCTATTACACAGGGCTCCCTTATTAGGGGTAGACCGATATGTGTTTTTCAGGGCCGATACCGATTATTATAGATCAAGTAGACCGATAACCGATATTTTTAACCGATATATATGTCTGGTGTAAAAATGAAAATTAATGTCAAAATTAAGAATAACAAGGGCTCTGACAAAAACTGCCTTCCCTGGTGTTGGTTGAGTGTAGTACTCCCAACACTGCACTTCTTACTCTTGTCTTCCTCTGTGCATCCATCTAAAATAAGGGTAATATAAAGAGAGTTAAAAGTGGGGCCACTGTATGCTTCATGATTAAGCCTATGAATACTGTACTACAGCTAAACAGCTTGGGGAAATGTAAGTATTTGGCTTCAATAATTTACATGTTAGAAATTTGTGTAATAGCATAACCGCTCATAATTCCTCATTAATTATTTTCTGATGGCTAAAACATAACCTACAATAGTAGAGGTGACTATTCTATTCATCATCTAATGCACATCAATGGATTAACTTAAAAAAATTATAATAAGTGTAAATAATTAAATTGTCTTCATAGCTATATTGTAGAAGTTGTTAAGAAGACTGCAACTATTTTCATGAAACTATAACACTAATAGCCTTTTACAGGCACACTTAGTTCAGTAGCCTATTGAAATGTCTCAATTTTTGTCATCCTAATCTTGGCCTATGTGACACTAGAAATTTCAGTTAGTTTTACAGTACAGTGCAAATGAAGGCATAAATCAACTAAATTTATCTTTTAATCAAATGAGAGTTAAACTCTTTAATTTTTGGCAAACAAAGGGTACTATTAAAATTAAAACATGGAAGAAATAGCGTATTGTGTGATTATTATTTCAAACAAACGTTGTAATAATTGTTGTAGTAGTATTATGTATATCATACTGCACCACAGTAATATATTTCTGATAATTTCTTTAAGATAACCTGAACTTATATTTTGACGGGTTGCCATGAGGAACTTTTAAGTTTCTGTAGCCTATGTAAATGATATGACGATAGTTTTACTCAAATGAAACTGCCAAATGATCATGAAGTGACTCTCAGAGAGTCAGAGCAGTTCTGGAGATGTTGTTCATGTATTTATGTCCTCATGTAGTGGTGAGACGACAGAAGCTGAAATCACCGCGAGCGTCACACTTTGTATGTGTAGAAAACAAAACCGCGCGTCTGTGCCATTTACATACACAGAGACACGCAGAACATGCAGGATTCATATTTAAATAGTATTTTTGTAGCTTAATATTTACAGATACTAGTCCATAGCGCGACTATTTAAGTGTACTGACCTACTTTTGATTAATTCATCCAAACTTTGACAAATTCCGTGACATTCCGCATCATACAGTAAATTCCATTTATATGACTGGATTCCACGATTCACGATTGCAGAAATCATAGATAATATTGAGGTGTTTTGCAACTTCAGTGTTACTGCAACTTAAGCAACGTCTGCTGCTGCCTTACCTTTGAAAGACAACTGATCCGTGATCACTGAAGCAGCTCCAGTTAGCAAGCGCTCGGACTCGTGACTCCCAACAAATCAGATGGGCGGTGGGCGGAGATTGCTTTAGGCCACAGAGTGGTGAGGTCTGACAGGCTGCATCAGAGTCAAATAGTGTGTTTCAAAATTAAGTTATTTTATCGGCGAATCGATTTTGAAAATGAACGATACCAATAATCATAAAAATGCTTGATATCGGCGCCGATAATCGGTCAACCCCTATACCTTATTAGTCAACGAGACGTTCAAACAAACCACAGACAAGTAGATTTTTAAAATACAGTTTTGCACATCCCTACTTTCTAGTTGACAAAAATAGAAGTAGCCTCAGAGGTAAACAGTCTTTATTCCTTCACTAACCTTTTTTCTCTTCAAAAAACCAATTACTGTTATCTAATGAGGCAGTCTTCTACCCTTCAAAGAATTAAAAAGAGGCATTTGTGCTTAATGTGCTCTAAAGGTGGCCGAAGGGCCAACGTATCTGACCTCAATCAGCACAGCCCAAACAAACATCTCTAACTCATTAACATCAGATTCTGGTTCAATTGCACCACAAGCTTATGTCACGGCCCGTACCAGCACTTGTACATGAAAGCCAGAGATAAGAACACAAACTTCAGCTCAAAACACAAAATAAGGACTATACCATCAACAAGAAAATGCCAACAAAATCATGTCAGCACCCAGTGGAGAAAGTACACTACTTCAGTACAGCACTTCAACCCTTATACAGCCCGTGTAAGACAGTCGCAAAGACCAAACCTCAACAACACAGGTGCTCTGTAAAACCATGGATCCTTCTGTAAAAAAAGTGAAGACTGCAAGTTCGAGCCAGGTTGGAGGTTTGATGGAGGAGTGATGGGGCTTCAGCTAAGTTTGCTCTTTTTACCTGCTCTATTAAAAATGGGTCTAAGCAAGACGGCTTCAGGCAGAGCAACTCAGCAGAAAGAGGTCTGATAGCTGAATAATATATGAAAAAGAGTTATGGTTTATAAAATGAGATAAGCTGTCTTCGTGTGCATTAAATATGTCAGGGAGTAAAAGTGAGTGCTGGTGCTTTGCAGAATACTCAGCCCTGTGAAAGACAAGGACTAGAATCCAAATGTCTTTAATTTTGGTAGAAACTGACTATAAATTCTCTTCCATTTCAAAAGAGGTGTATTTTGCACATACATTAACATTCTGGCCAATTCGATAAGCTGGTAATTGTTTTTATGTTAAGGATGATCACCAAAAATTAGTCTTAGTCCTGTGTAAAAATGTAACAGTTTTTATCATATTTAGTCAGCTTGTCCTGTTTTAGTTTTAGTCAAGTTTTAGTCAACTAAACTGTTTAAATTTTAGTCTAGTTTTACTCAGTGGAAACTTACACATTTCGTCATATTTTCATCTTACTGTATAATGGTTAAAATGATGAAAAAAATATTATTTTGCTCTATTTTAATTGCAATGATTGTTGTCATTTGGGAAATTTATTTTTACATTTCATCAGAAGTTGCTCTATCACCAATAAGCACAAATCAATAGAATATCGACTCGTATGCATGGTTTATTTTACCTCATCTAACGTTAGTGTACAGATTTATAACAGGATATCAATTAGAGGCTAAATAAACACCA
>NW_015652150.1:355392-361330 GCF_001515625.1 Sinocyclocheilus rhinocerous
TTATTTTGCTCTATTTTAATTGCAATGATTGTTGTCATTTGGGAAATTTATTTTTACATTTCATCAGAAGTTGCTCTATCACCAATAAGCACAAATCAATAGAATATCGACTCGTATGCATGGTTTATTTTACCTCATCTAACGTTAGTGTACAGATTTATAACAGGATATCAATTAGAGGCTAAATAAACAACAAAGACTTCAGATATACACTCACCCTGTCTACGTTATGAAAAATGGTGTAACAAAAACCTACTCTCAAATATTGTAACAAAGAAATTCCTAATAGTAATTCCAATAATTCCAAATTGCATTAATGTTTCTCTTTTAAAACAACGGCAAAAATACTTATTGCTGCACAGAGTATGCGTAAGTAACGTTACAATCCACAACCACTATCACAAACAACACAGTCGAGATCCATGACAGAACACAGACTGGCTGAATGACACTTTCATTTAAAGGGGTCATATGATGCGATTTCAAGTTTTCCTTTCTCTTTGGAGTGTTACAAGCTGATTGTGCATAGATAAGATCCCTGAAGTTGCAAAGACTAAAGTCTCAAAACCAAAGAGATATTCTTTATCAAAGTTAAGACTCTGCCACGCCCCCCTAAAACGGCTCGTTCTAACACACCCCACATATCTACCCCCACTATGTGGAGTGTTTGAGAGAGGCGGGGCATAGAGGGCCTACAATAATGTACAGTATTTGAAAAATAATGTGTTTTTTGAACATTAAAGCGTCAACATATTCTGTTACACCAAATACACAAAATAATGATCTTTAAAAAAGCATCATATGACCCCTTTAAGCAAAATACCTCAAATGGAGATCGCTGAACTCCAGCTTGTACAGTACTGTATGTTGGTGTTTTCAGATCACGACGCCTCCACAGGGAGAGCGTGTGTGAATGGTTGCCAGATTGCATAAAGCAAAAAGCCGGGCAGACCTGGCAGAGTACGTATCCGTTTAACAGGAAAGCTCTGTTTGAGGGATTTGAGGTCTTGATATCTGGCAACCGCAAACATGAACGCTCGCATAATAGAGTCTTGTACAGCAGTCTGAAATGTTTTGGCTCCACTTTTTTCAACAAAAATAAAAAGGTTTTGGTAAAGGTTTGTTTTTAACTATATTTTAGTCTTTTTTTTGTCAACGATATTGCATGTTCATTTAGTCTCAGTTATCGTTTAATGACCTTATTATCATCTCGTCATCATCTCGTTTTCGACAGGGGAAAAAAAACCTCTTTGACGAACATTTTTCGTCATTTTTTGTCATTAACGTAATTAACACCAACACATATAAAGTGCATATTTAACCCGCAGCACATATATTTCATTGAATCACAGCCGTTGTGAATTCACAATAGCACTATGCTTTATTATAATTTTTAAAGGGTTTTAATATTTCGTGCAGCCTTAAAAAAAAACGCTTTAATAATGCTTTTCATGGATTCTCGTCCGTTGAATGTGCCACTTCTGGTAGGGCTGAACGATAAATCGCATTTGATTGTCATGCGCATCTCGTCAGTAAAGCCGGTTCTGTTCAGTTCAGTTCGCTGACAAGCTACGCAATATTGCGTTCATAATCGCAGATGAATCACATTCGATTATGAACGCGATATTGTGTAGCTTGGTGTTTTAAAATGTTAGTGAAAATGAGACCATGTTAGTAATAATGACTGATGTATTAAGCAGCCAATAAGAATTCATGGTAACACTTTACACTAAGGTTCCATTTGTTAACTACATTAGTTACCATGAAGTAACAATGAAAAATACTTTAAGCATTTATTAATCTTAAAGTTAATTTAAAAATGTACTAATATATTATTTAAATCAAAATTTGCACCTGTTAGTATTATATAATGGACCTAAGCTAACAAACTAACAAACAGTTAACAAAGATTAATAAATCCTGTAATAATTGTATTGCTTATAGTTAAGGGACCTTATTGTAAAGTGTTATTAAATTCATCAGCAAGTACATGAGCACATGAGATGGTCTGAAGCTCAGCATACAACCGATGAGAATGTAGAAATTTAGCAATTCAAGGACATCACTACTTACCTGAACTCTATAAAAGAAAAACAAAAAGGATTCATAACTGAACTGGCTGGATCAACATATCAGTCAGCTGTAAATGATTCTGCGACTGTTCTTTTTAAAGGAGAAATTGGACTTCAGAAAGTCATGAAACGCCTGACAAGATTTAAGAATCTCGATTCACACGTCAAGCGTGTCTGGTCAAAGCAATCACTCTGAATGATTTAAGCATCGATCAAGCCTAATACTGAAAAACCTTTAATCTTTTTAATCGCTGATGGGAGGAGGAAAACCAAAACCAACAGCAATGCCAAATTCACATCTCACTTCCTTTGTGTTAATTTCCTGGAGATTTAATCCAACATAAAAGAACTGATTAACTTTGAGAAACGATATGGAAGGTTTTCCGGATGAGGACAAGGAGTTCGTCCCGCCTGACACAAGCATATCAAAGCAACGCTCTTGGAATAACTTTGAGGACCCGTAATTGGTAAGGGGAAAAGCTTGTGCTGTGAATGCAAAGCAGCTCAGCTAAGAGAGCACATCCTAATTAAACCCATTCCGTTTCGGCATACAAAGACGCCTGCGACGCATTGTGTATCACACACAGAACAAATAACTTTACCAAGTGGGTCGAAAAACCATAGCGATTAATATTTAGCATATCACTGTGTTATGACAGATTAGAAAACCTCCATCTGCAATAATTAGGTAATCATTGCTACTTTGAATCTTAGATTTCATTAACCAGAAACAGAGACTGATACGTTTTTCCTAAACTAGATTTCTCTGTATCTCTCCTCTGAAAATTGTTAATGATCCCACATCTATGCTTAATTGTCACCGATCAGGGCTCTACAGTGCGACCATTTCAGTCGCATTTGCTTCAAAGGTTTCTACGTGTTTTTGCAGCGTTGAGTAATGCATCACAGACATATCTCACGAATCCTTTCATAAGCAAAGTGTAGACAGGGTGTAAATAAGAGATTCATTGCGCAGTGTAGAGAGCTTCGTTGATTATAAATGTGACATTTAATATTTCTATATTCAAAATGTTATATTTAAAACATTAATCTCATCATGAATTTATGGATTTAATGGCACTCATGCCACCTCTGAGCCTCATTAAATGTCTGAAAGTACACCAAGCCACTTTTGTGTTCTTCTGTGCCACCTCTACAAATTACTATTGTTAATACTGATTTCATTTAATTGGTAACTTATGTTTCTTATTCTACTTGTTCTTATTCTGTCGTTTTAATTACAATTTTTAAAAAGCTTATAAAATATAATTTTTAAAGAATTTGACAAAAGACAACATCTTTTAATAAAGTTAGAAAAATGCCATTACAAAGGTAAAAACAAAATTCCACTGTAAATCACTTTAAGGAGTCAAATATCTCCTCATAATGGGAAAGCAAATTTTTGATAAAATTTGGGATTATTGATTAGAAGGTGCTCCTAAAATTTAGAATTTTTTTTGAAGTGCTCCTAAAAAGAAAAGTAAGCATAGAGCCTTGCCGATAATTATCTGGTGCAGACAAACAAGGACATTCTCATGTCAATCAACAAAGAGTTAAATTCATAATGACTGACAACCACAAAGTTTACCAGGGCCTTGTTTAAACCAGGTATTAAAGGAAGAGTTCACTTAAAAATTAAAATCTTTCATCATTTACTCATCTTCATGTTGTTCTAAACTTGCATGGCCTACTTTCTTCTGATATAATATCACTGTTTAAAAAAAAAAAAAAAAAAAAAAAAAAAAAAAAAGACTGCAATTTAAGTTATGAGAGTTGAACTCAAAAGCCAAACCAGTGCGACTCAGGAATGAATCGTTCAGATTTGTGAACCGATTCTTTGTAAAGAAAAGACTCAAAAGAACTTTGTTTAAACAAATGAATTTGCAAATGAAAACTAGACTGCAAATAATCCTTCAGACGACTTGAAATATAGTACAAGTTGCTTTTTTCCCCCCAACCCCAAAAACAACAAAATTATTGGAAACCTTATATAATTTTATTTCATAACCAACCACCTTGCACCCCCCTTGTTTTAACATTATAAATCCATGTGTTTGTACAGCTGTGAACTATCATAAGGTATCAATGGGCACGGTGGAACATTACATTGCAAGCAACCTTATGGACCACATGCGGTTTTCAATAATCAGGAGAAGCTAAGGTGAGACTCCTACAATATGAAGGAATACAAAAAAAGACCTGCCCCCATAATCATGTTTTCACAGTCGATTGGACCGTGTTAACTGCTCCACTTTGACCTCAAGCAGAGATGACACTGCATGAATGAAACTTGAGTGGGAGAAGGCTACAGACACAACCAGCCCAGCTACAGGAGCAAACAACAAACTAAAACCTTACTTCCATTTAGGTGTGGGCGATATACCCGTTTTAAAAATAAAGCAGGACTCAAAGATTTTGTTTCTGCTGGCCAAGTAGTTCAGATAGTTATTTGGTCTGCCAAAAGTGTCACCAGCTTTAGCAAAAACATTATATTCTACTTCATATTTTTGTATGTCAGAATAATGATTAGTGTTTTGTTTTTTTATTAAACATTAACTTCTTTACAAAAAATGCAATTTTCAAATTAATTAGTAGTGGTGGGACAATATTTGTTTTTTGATGGCTGATGCCGATTTCTCAGAGCAGGGTGGCCAATATTAAAGGGTTAGTTCACCCAAGTGCAATATTTTAACTGAGCCCTCATCAGAGTTTAATGCCACAGTTATATTAGAACTAGGGCTGTAGCTATCGATTATTTTAGTAATCGAGTATTCTACAGATTATTCCATCAAAATGCAAATACAAATATCAATAAAACAAAAATAATAAATAAAAAAAAATAAAAAAAATAAATTTCACATTACTTTAAAAAAGGTAAACATTACAACCTAAAACTAATGCATAAATCAAGAAATATAAAAATTAATTTCACATTACTTTAAAAAAGGTAAACAGTACAAACTAAAACTAAGGCATAAATCAAAATAATAGTAATAAAATAATAATAATACCTAAACATTGCATTTATGTCGTGCAACTTAACTTTCAAGTTTCAGCCTGACTAAAGCTCAAGCATGACATAAGCCTTTACTGTCTTCTTGGAAGGCTTTGTGGCTTTTGTGAGAGGCAAAAATAAGTGGACCGGAAGGTAACTTGGACCAAGAACAAGAGAGCATACACAATTTTTAAACACATTTTTCTGGGAACAAGAACAAGAGACCATACACAATTTTTAAACACATTTTTCTGCTTTATTTGGAGAATAAACCCTCTTAAAATGACCCTTAATACTGGACCCTTAAATTACCCGTACTGGTGTGTGTGTGTGTGTGTGTGTGTGTAAAACTTGTTTTTGATATCCTTCATATTTTATGTACTGGTCAGTTCACAGCAGTGATAGAAATTAATAAGTTTAAATTGATTTTTACTAGGGATGCACCGATACCACTTTTTCCAGTACTCGCCCGATACCGATACCTCTTAAAATGACCCTTAATACTGGACCCTTAAATTACCCGTACTGGTGTGTGTGTGTGTGTGTGTGTGTGTAAAACTTGTTTTTGATATCCTTCATATTCTGTGTGCGGGTCAGTTCACAGCAGTGATAGAAATTAATCTGTTCCAATAGTGCTGGGCGGTAAGACCAAAAATTGGTATCATGGTTTTTTCAAAATTATACCGGTTTCACGGTACATGACGGTATTTTTTTTTCATGAATGACCAGGTGTTAACCATATTTTCTACTGATTGAGAGAGGAAATACTGCAGTATATTGACTTAGAATGCCCTAATTTACTGTCATGATGAGTGAATATTGTCAAAAAATACCACACTAAATAGTGACTAAACACGACCCCTTTTAATAC
>NW_015652150.1:361793-365538 GCF_001515625.1 Sinocyclocheilus rhinocerous
TTTTATATTTAACATGTTAGTTTATCAGTATGTTTGAAAGTATATTATTTAGATTATTGGTGCTTCCATAGGCTCACTCTCGCGCACTCGCACGCTTTAAAACACCAAATAGTTATGCTATGACAAGTACAGAGAGTCTCTCTCTTGCCCCTCCCATGCACGATAATATCGTGTATCGTCGATCTCACGGGCTGACGATATGACGATTTGATCATAATCGCCCAACACTAGCACGCATCCATAATAAAACGTGTCTCACACGGCTCCGGGGGGTGAATAAAGGCCTCCTGAAGCAAATCCATGTGTTTTCATAAGAAAAATATCCATATTTCAAACGTAATCAACACTTTCTCACTTCCGGTTTCTGTCATACGCTGAAGCCGTTCCGGTGGATGGCGTAGAACGTTGGCGTTGCGTGATTACTGACGAATGCAGAGAGAGAACAAAACAAATGCCGGTCACAAATTAAAACTACTAAAGGAGGATTTGTAAAGAAAAATGTCAGAGGATTTCGATATAAACCAAGAGGAGACTGGTTTTCCTTTGCTAGAGTAAGGAAACTTTGCTTCCTTTGCTCCTATAAACAAACTCGCAAGACTAGCATATCTCAGAGGCGTGCGCCCTGCGCATACGTCCTGCGTCATCCGCTGGAACTGCTTCAGTGTACGATAGATAACAGAAGTGAGAGAAAAGTGTTTATTACGTTTGAAATATGGATATTTTTCTTACAAAAACACATGGATTCGCTACAGGAGGCCTTTATTCACCCCCCGGAGCTGCGTGAGGCACATTTTATCTGAAATGTGAGGTTTACCTTTTTAGGAAAACTTTTTCAAAGCTTTATTTGAACATTTACATTAGATATTTGAACATGCTATTAAACTGTTGTCAGTCAAGTTGTCATTTAAAATCCGAACATCATTGGTAATGTTATTGTTTTAGTGATTATGCAAACAAAAAGTCATTTTATTTGTTGTTTGTTGATTTTTAAATATAAAACTTGAAGTGATTTATGTGTTGGTACTTTTTGAACATCTCCAGCACATTTTAACAATACCGTGAAAATACTGATAACCGTGATAATTTTGGTCACTATAATCGTGATAAGAAATTTTCATACCGTTACATCCCTATTAGGTTTTAAGAAACAATAGCTGGAAATTATAAAAGGACAAAAACATCTTTTTTTAGATTGACCATCAAGAAAAAAAACAATACAAATATAATATATGATTATAATATTATATTATAATGTATCTGCATTTTAATTATACATTTTAATATTATATTAATATATTATACTTATATTTAAAATTTTATTAATTTCCTATTTTCATAACTACAGTCCACAATCAGACTTTTAAAGGCAAATGATATGGTCAACTTACTACGACCTGACAACTCTGATGCAGGCTGCCAAATGCTGAAATGTTAAATGTCAGTTAAACAGGAAGTAGTAATATTAATGAGCTGGCTAATAGACAAACATGAAGAGGTAACAAACCTGGATTGAGTTGCAGTGGCATCAGAGATGCTAACCAGACAGCTAAAGGTGGCATATAACAGAACTACAATACCTGGTGCCATTTTTAACCATCCTAATTAACCTGTCATTTCCCACTCACAATGCCTTGAACAGGTTACACTAAGCACGGTATAAAGATGACCGGTGCTTGGCCTCCTTTCCTCCTTTTTGAGACCAATTAATACAAAGACTTATATTCAAAACCAGCCAGAGGCAACAAGGGCCCTGTGGTCCCTGAAACATTATAATTCTCCTCATATCCTCCAATAAAAGTAGAATCTCATTCAGATATACAAGAGAGCGACTCAACTCCACAGGCGGCTCATAGATAAGTGGCACTCAAATGCTTCTTCAGATCAGAATGCCCATCACAGACAATGCATCCCCGGTCCGGGAGATACAGGATGAAAGCTCAATTAACACAAGTGTGGATGGATAATGCCATGTGGATAGAGAGAGCAGAGACAGAGATAAGAGTGGGATTCAAAAAAAATGGGGAAAGGTAAAACAGAAATATGAGCTTTGCCTTGCTTCTTATTTCTGTTACGCAAACAGAAGAACATAGGGGTTAGACCTGGGCAATATGATCAAACTCATTTCAGTGTAGGGCTGGACGATATGACCAAAATTTATATCACGGTATATTTCTTAATTTCGGTCGATACGATATAATTCCGATATCGATATGAACACTATTTATCTGAAATAGAAATCTTTTGTAACATTATAAATGCCTTTATCATCACTTTTGATCAATTTTAAGCATCCTTGCTAAATAAAAGTATTAATTTCTATAATTTCTTTCCCAAAAAAAAATATAAAAATTATACTGAATGGAATAGTGTATAATGTTACAAAAGCTTTTTATTTCAGATAAATGCTGATCTTTGGATCTCAACTGTTTTAAATATTGATAATCAGCAAATCAGCATATCAGAATGATTTCTGAAGGATCATGTGACACTGAAGACTGGAGTAATAATGCTGAAAATTTACCTATGTATGATCACAGGAATAAATTACATTTTAAAATCTATTCAAATAGAAAGCAATTTTAAATAGTAAAAATATTTCAACATTTTACTGTTTTTGCTGTACTTTGGATCAAATAAATGCAGCCTTGCTGAGCAGAAGAGACTTGATTCAGAAATATTAGAAATCTTATTTATTCCAAACTTTTGAATGGTAGTATACATGGAGTAAAGCTATTAAATCAAGCTAAATGTTGTTTACGTGAAATTAAAAATTTACGTAAAACACCATTCAAAATAACACCATTCTATTAATTAAATATATTCTCCTTTCATTAAAGATGAATCAATCAAATCTAAATTGATTATTTTCTCTTTATTATTTATTATGGGTAAATCAAGTCTCATATTATTAGGGGTGCTCCGATTGATTGGCTACCGATCACTATCGGCCGATAATCGCTTTGGGATGGCTCTCTCCGATTTTGATCAGAGTGGTGATCACCACACATCGCTTCAAATCACCACACATCGAGTCTGTCTATAAGCGAGCTGCACGCTGCACAGTTGGCACAGGAATCAAGTAAATATGAACATGGATTGACACAAATGTAGTAATTACACCATAAATGCATATTATTAAAGTCTACTGTGTTTCACAGTTAACAGATATGGCTTTTTGGCTCGGTTTAAAGGGAAAGAGCACTTTTAGATAAACAAGGCAATATAGATGGCACTCGTGGAGGTAGGAAAACAAAGTTCTTTGTTTTATTTTATTTATTTATTTATTTATTTAGCTTTTATCCAAAGTGACTTACTACAATTGATTGCTTCTGTTGTCCTCATTTGTATTAAAACAACTAAAAACAGATCCAAAACTAAAAGCTAAAGCTTTATAAATACTACCTATACACATTTTAAAAATAAAGAGATTAAATAAAAATGACAAATGCATACAACAAAATTTCAAAACTTAACATTTAAATAAAAAACAAAAAATAAAGCTAAAAACAATTCAAAATATTAAAGAACAAAAGGTATAAGAGTATAATAATGATTCTAACATAACACTAAACCAAACACAAAAAAAAACTACATATATGTACAACCACACACACATATATATACTGTATATGTACATACACATTTATACATTCAATATAATTTTAAATTTAAATTTCCATTTAGTTTGTTGAAGTATTAAAATAACTCAATAAAAGTAATCAAAGACCTATACAGGCATAATAAA
>NW_015652150.1:365593-372493 GCF_001515625.1 Sinocyclocheilus rhinocerous
CACCGGCGCATGCGCAATGCTGACCCCATACGTCATGCCCCCGGAACTGCTTCCGTTTACAACTGTTGGCGCAAGCTAGATTAAAGTGATTATTACGTTTTGAATATGGATATTTTTCTTACAAAAACGCATCGATTCGCTACAGGAGGCCTTTGTTCACCCCCCGGAGCCGTGTGAGACACTTTATTTTGTGGAAGGGTGCTTTTTATTTCACGTCTTTTGAACAGAAGGAATGCAACACCCGCTGAGTACAACGATAGAGCTTGAAAGATCAAAGACAATTTTTAATATAACTCAGACTGGATTCGTCTGAAAGAAGAAAATCATATACACCTAGGATGCTTCGGGGTGAGTAAAACACAGCATAATTTTCATTTTGCGGTGAACTAACCCTTTAAAAAGATCAGTACCGGTGATCGTAAGTACATTCAATTCATTTTCATCCTGACTTATTCAGGTCTTCCTCTGTATTTTCACTTTACTCCCAGAATTTTGTTGCATGTAAATAACAGCAGCAAAAGTATGCCTTCTGCGATAAAAACAGCATATAAAAAAAACTCTACCGGTTGACACATTTCCACTTTCATTCCAGCCTTAATAGCAGGCTTTGTTATTTGCCTTAAGAGGTTGAAAGAAGTGCACAAGCCAAAGCAAGAGAGAAAAACGATAGACAGAATACACTAGAGGAATTAAGAGTAGAAAAGCAGAACAGGAAACACAGCACTCCAGCATCCAAAAATGAGAAAGGACAGAGCAGGCTCGGGGCAGTGTCCTGTATCTAACTGAGACACCCAGAGAACCAAAGTGTGTGTGTTGCAGTGAAATTATCTGGACATGAAACAATTACTCATTTGAGCTCTCAAATCAATGAAGCTCCTGGCTGGAAACAGAGAGAAAAAAAAAGCTGTTTGAACAAAGCATTTGAAAGTAAGGTGCTCTCAGAGTAATTAATTTCCAAACACTTATGACACTCGGTCAGGCTCCAAACCATTTTAAATGGTGTTATTTACAAAGACAGGTCGAATAAACTTTCCTTCCGTATTTGAAACCAACATTCAAAAAAACTCCACCTGGTGCAACTGGAGCTATAACATTACATTTCAAAAGCCTGTAGGTGTTTATTTAAGCATGTTACAAGTCTTCTATTGTTGAAGTCCAGAATATAATATTCAAATATTTTGCATGCTGAATGACCAGCGAGTGTCAGCGGGCTCGGATCCCAATTTGCACCCAGAAAACCAATAACCCTCTCTGGGTTACCTGCATCCTAACCTCTACAAAGGACTTGAGCACTCACACTCACAGTTAAAAGCTTCTCAACATTCATATGACTAACAGAGCTGGAAAATCAATCTGAGCCAATGCACGCCTGCCAACGAAAAAAGAAAAACTCCTCCTGCATGTCAAAGTAGATTACTGAAAGAGAGCACACAATAGCCCGAGAGGTGTCAATGCCACACTTCAGAGGACAGTCGCATGTGTGCAGACAAACAAAAGGTAAACACTATGAATCACAAGAATTGAGTCTCTTATTCACAGCAAAATAAACGGCATGAACAAACACAATTTTAATTCTTAAAAATGCAATCAGTAGGTTACATCAGAGACTGTTTGAATTGTCTCCAGCTGCACAAAAAGGCAGAAATGACTGAAAAGGATTAGAGGAAATTACGCAATCAGACCAATGACACAAGCTTAAAAAAAAAAAAGTATTTAATACATAGCATAGACAAATGTTATGCACAACTATTCATATATTAACACATTTCATTAAAGGTGAAGTGAATAATTTCTGAAATGCAAAAAAAAAAAAACCCGGTTTCACTTCCATCTGACTTTATTCGGCCAGACAGATTTCTCAAATATATGCAATTGGTTCAGCCAATTCTACTGTGTTAGGTTGCTCAAACAAGCAGGGACAGAAAAAATGTAAATAAAAAAATTTAAATTATTTTAATGTTTAAAAAAACCACACAGCACACTTCAGCATTAACAGATGCCAACAGACTTGCCCAAGTGTGCAATAGCATCACAAGGAACAAAGTAGCATCATGCTAAATAAATTATCATGCCATTTCAGGATTTGCTGTGTGTTTTATGAATGCTCTGAATGGAAATGGGCTAATGACACAAGCACGGCTGGCTGAGCCATTATATGTAAATGGTTTAGAAGACCATCCCAATAAAACTCAGAAAAGCCCCGTTTGCTAATTAAATCTACTCATGCAAGTGGTGCAGTCCATTTATGTCTCCACTCATAGAGCCAATGCAACCCTGAGAGCACATTCTTGAGCATGCAAATGAATGGTCATGTGCAGATTTAAGGGGTGTTCACACATATAGATAGATTAAATGGCTGGAGGTCATCAAGTCTCTGTTCTGTTGTTTGCTGGTAGGCATTCCTGGACTGTAGTATCCAACTCTATCAAGTAGACTGTAAAACCTACTTCCTACGCAAACATGCTGTCTGGCCAACACAAAGCAACCATATACAGTTCATTTTGCATTTATGTGCAATAATAGACCACGTAGAGGAATTTCAGTTCTGCTTATGGAGGTCTAGTTAACATGCTACTAAGAGTCTCAAACAAATTTCTGAATATCTTTCAAACATCTCAAAGACACCAATGTTGCAAACTTTGACCAATATTGATTATGTCAAGCTTTAGTGCTCATTGCATCAGAAAGGTAACTTTAAAACGGACAGAAAAATGAACAGAAAAAAACAACAACCCTGTGTGCCCTAACTCCAGAAAGTTGCATCTATTCAGTCAATCAGATCAGAGATTTCCAGATCAAGAAAGCGTTGCAAAATTCAGGATGTGGATACCAACGAACACAAATCAGTATTATATTGAATTGTAAAAGTGCACATAAACAACACTGTAATATGAAAACCACAAAACAGGTACCAAGTCCATGACCAAATTTCACAATAGCAGAACAAGTACTAATCAAGGCTACAAAATACATCTGGCCAAATGACGAAAAAAAAAGCCAGAAACCAAAATCTGTATCTGTATTTAAACAATTATAATCTGTAATTAAACAAATAAACAATTAGTAGTAAAGTTTAGAGCCAGACCGATATTTTTTGGGGGGGCCGATACCGATATTAGGGAGTAAAAAAAAGCTGTTATCGATATATCGGCCGATATTTTTTGTGTACATTATAGTACAGTACCAGTCAAAAGTTTGGACACTTTCCCATTCGAGGGTCCAAACATTGAAAAAATGTACATATTTCTACTCTAGAATAAAGTACTACTCAATAAATGGTCAGTGATTTTGGCCCTTGAGAACTATTAAACTGTAACCGAAAACCTTTTTTTTTTTTGCCGTCTCGGACACTAGTAATGACCAAGCTTTACCTTTGTCCACGCTTAACCTAAAAGAAACTCATGACTGGCAGACATCCAAAAAACTATACTCTAGCATATTCACCAGCTTTGCATGAAGACGTTCTGAAAATTATTCATTTTAGCCTATGAGGCAGGTTATGAGTTAGCTTGTTTAAGCATAAAGATAACACTCTTTGATCTTCCATTCAGACTAATGAATGCAGAGCACCATGACCCTCAACATTAGCAGTTATGACTGTAAATCTGAAAATTGGGACCATACCGTGAAAGGATGTTCCAGCTGTTATTCTCTCTATATGCTAAATGTGGCATCACTGCTGTCTAACACATGCCTTATTATACCATTATTGTGTTTAAAGAATCTGTCACGGTGAGAAGCGTGACCATAAAGTTTCCAATTATGATAAAATCAGAAGTTGACCTAAATTCATAAAGCCTCATATACCAGCTTGAGACTCTATATAAGCAGGCTTTCATAAACAGGTATACCTTCACTGCTCTTAACCGAGGCCATAAGGAAATAATTGACAGTAAGCTATATGTTAAAGAAAAGGGAAGTGAATGCTTTTTAGTCTCATTTGGATGTAGACTTGTGCCAGTATTCGGTAATGCGATATATCATGGTAATGAATATGCACGATATCGTGGGCACTTCTAAATACCGTGAATAATTATATATTACAAATTATTCCGAATTTTGAATGCATTTTAAGAATACTTTTCCCATAAACTGGTCAAATGTAATTACAACACAAGGGGTTTAATTCAAACCTATGATTCATGAATGGATTAAACACTTTAGTGCTAAAAATACACCATTAGCTATAACGCAGAAATTTAGGAACTTGCATTTGACAGCTCTGCAGATCAAGAGAATTACACTTATCTGCAAATCTGACATTGTTATGAAACATAGGGATATTTTATAAATAAACTACAAATGCACATTAATAGTACCAGGATATCACAGTGATATATCACAGTGACTATTCCATTGTTACGGGTTAGCTTATAGTCACTATTGAGTTACTTACCAGTAATTAACAACAATAAGCAATAGTAACAAACAATGATCCATATGATGTGTTAACTGTAAAATATCTTTGTTCATTTTAACTAAATATATTAGATAGATACTAGTACTTACTCCTTAGTTTCTAGTCACTATCCCAATAGTAAAAGGTAACTATTGGACACTATAGTGATGTGTGGTTCAGATGAACTATTCACTTCCAACTTCCAAGTAGTGGCTATTCCAGTTTTACCATTTACTAATCATATGAACAAGTAACTACTCATTGCATAATTGTAGCTACAAAAATAGTTGCTAGTTCCTGTTCTCCTAGTACTAACTGACAAGACACTAGCACTTGTGTGCATTACAATTAATAGTTAATAATTTGTCACTATCACAGTGGCTGTAAGTGGAACTAGTAGGCAGTATGTAACGAATAATTGAATATATACTAGGACTAATGACGTTAGTTAGCATTTAGTCACTATTGAATTACTTAATAGTAATCAACAATGAGCAACAGTAACAAATACATTGCAGGACGTTTTAAGTAATAAATGCTAAACCACTTGCCATAAATGCAGATGAATAGATACAATAGTTCATTTCCTCGTTTGGAGTTTTACGATACCTTGCTGTAATATTAATTATACCCCAACAGATTGTAATCAACAGTCGTCCTAAATTAAAATAGCAGCTATATCGCAAGCATCATCACTATCACAATCAATTTAGTTTACTGGAATTATAAAAAGATGGAGGGCAGCCATGCGGTTACGTGTCAAAATTGTCAAGCATGGACGCAAGTTACTGCACAGAGGCAAAACGCTTCCTGAGACAATTACACTGAGATGAATGGAGGATCGCAGCAGCTTTGTGCAACACGCACTGACATCATTCACAGCGATATTAATCGTGCATTACAACCCCGAACGTCAGATTAAAAATGCGCCACAATCCCCCTGCCCGCATTTATACTCACCATGGGTCAAACTCGTGAATGATGCTCTCGAAGCGAATAACTGCGAAAAGTCGCGAGCTGAACCCCGCCAACCAGGCCAGAAAGAGAATGGTGAAAGACAGCAAAGACTGCCATCCCGCCGGCTGCGTCAGTCCCCCGGAAAGGCCTCCTCCGCTGCCGCCGCATCCAGCCGGGGAGCTGGGCCGTCCGTTGCCCGAAACCGAACCTCCGGCGTTGGAGCTCGCTTTGTGCTTACAGTCGGAGGCGGTGTGGTGCTCCGCCATGTTCTGGAGGATTTGGTTAGAAGAGCACTTCCCACCGCCACGCACCCCTCTTTCCACCAACTCGCTCCCTCCTCGGCGCCAATATTTCTGCGCAACCAGGCCTTTGCTCCAAACTGCAGGTATTTGGCGTTGTGTTTGAACAATCTGGATTTATTTGCAGTAGATTCCGCGTCTGAGCGGCATGCTAACCGGCTTGTACCACTCGACACACGGTATTCACTGATAGGAGGGGGAAGAATAGGGCAGTTCTGTTCCATACAGCAGGAAGAATCTTTCAGCCTCTCATGGCGAGACAGGTAGAACAAGGCGGGTCACACGCGCGACCCTTTTAGCCAATCCGCTGCAAGGAAACCACTGACAGAAGCCGCGGATCAGCCAATGAGATCAGGCACAGCCTTGAACGTTGACAAACACAAACGGATAAACGTTGACAGGAGGTTGACCAATCGCGACTCTGGATTTCAATAACGGACACTCGTTTGAGCCAATCAGCATGAAGAACCGTCTCGGCGCTGTATGCGATACACCAATGAAATAAATGAATTTTGCATCAAAAAAAAAATGCTGCCTTCACACAGGCCACTAAGCAAACGACATTTATGCGGATGTCAAGCGACTGATTTGACATCACGACATAAAAAGTTTGTGCCTGAAATTTATTTAGTTTGATGTCGAACAAGGCGCATATTTCACTCAAAAATGTCATTAACTCACCCTCTTGTCGTTCCATAGGAGGTTTTAGGCACAATGACAGCCTTGGTCACCTGTAAATCCATTATAATAAATATGCAATGAGAGTAATTGGCCACTTTTTGTGTTTCACGGAAGAAAGTTAAGTGTGTGAAATGTGAAGTGACGTGTGGCCAAGTATGGTGACCCATACTCAGATTTTGTGCTCTGCATTTAACCCATCCAAGTGCACTCACACAGTAGTGAACACACACACACACACACTATGGCAAGCCGTTTTGACTTTTATTCATTCTCAGGATATGAATTCTTGATATCAACAATTCAATTTTTACTAGTTAAAATGTTAATTCTTGATATCAGGAATTAGATTTCTACTAGTAACAATTGCTATTTTTGATATCAGCAATTACATTTCCACTAGTAACAATGTTAATTCTTGATATCAACAATGACATCATCACTCGCAGAAATTGAATTTTTGATATCAGCAATTACATTTCTACTAGTAAAAAATATTATTCTTGATATCAATAATTTATATCCTGGGAATGGCAATAGGCAAGCCGTATTGACTTTTATTCATTC
>NW_015652150.1:372584-411245 GCF_001515625.1 Sinocyclocheilus rhinocerous
TGGCTTGCCATACACACACACACACACACCGTGAACACACACACGTTTGAAACATACGATAAAATGTTCGGCATACATGCTACATTGACAGTGTATATTATATTATTGCATGTGTTTGTGTTTTGATGCCTGCTTTTGGACACAATATGAACAAATATTGCACAACAATCCTTGAATAAACTGTGAAGCTGCAGCAGTGAAAGATTTAATATGGCACCAAGAAGACCAGCTAAACAAGAACACCACAAAAATGTTCTTAAACTGTATTTATATTTTAGAACGTGTAATCATCATAAAACGTAGATAAATGTACGTGAGAAGCAAGTTGTAGACTTTAAGCTGCACTGAAAACAATTAAATTTAACTTTGTCTTTAAATCTGAAAGACTTAACAATTTAAAGGGGGCATATGATGCTGCTAAAAAGAACATTATTTTGTGTATTTGGTGTAATGAAATGTGTTTATGCGGTTTAAGGTAAAAAAAACACATTATTTTCCACATACTGTACATTATTGTTTCTCCTCTATGCCCCGCCTTTCTGAAACGCGTCGATTTTTACAAAGCTCATCGGTCTGAAAAAGCGAGGTGTGCTCTGATTGGCCAGCCATCCAGTGTGTTGTGATTGGCTGAATACCTCAAGCGTGTGACGGAAATATATAGCTAAATAAATACATAAAATACAAATAAAATGGTTTTCATGGATAATTACATTGTCAAGCACCTGCAGGCACTATTCTTTCAAACCAGTTGGGTGAAGACAGGATGTTTTATTCATGTAGATATTTAAGTGCATAGCTAATGCTTTAAAGTGTTTGGAGATAAAAAAAAAATATCCTATGATAAATCAAAATATAATTTTTTCATATAGTATAGGAAGCAGGGTGCGAACTACGGGGGAGCTAGGGGGAGCTCGGCTCCCCTTAATAAGACATGGGCTCCCCTGAAAACGGGATTTGTGAAATTTTGGGGGGTCTCAAATAGTTCGAACACTGATAGGAAGTTTACTGCTACATTACCGTACTGCTGGATGGTGATCTGAAATTCACAAAGTGAATTCTTTGCCTTGATCAGGTTCTCTCATATTCTCCTGTATCCCCCCTAAAACATGATCCCATTTTAGGCTCAACTACTGCCAGGTTATGTTTGCTTGAAAACACAATTTTTCATTGACTTCCATAGTAGGAAAAAAAAATACTATGGAAGTCAATGGCAACCACCAACTGTTTGATTACCAGCAATCTTCAAAATATCTTCTTTTGTGTTCAACATAAGAAAGCAACTCATACAGGTTTGGAACGACATGCATACATAAATGATGACAGAATTTTCATTTTTGGGTGAACTATCCCTTTAATTTGAAGGTCCCGTTTAAAAAAAACAAGGTTTTTAAAAGCAACCTTCATTTGTCAGTGCATTGCTCTGACTTTAAAGCATGTTCAAGTTATCCATTAATGTGACATTGCAGTTGTAGTGTTTAACAGTAACCACTAAACTAAAAGTTAAACATTTGGTTTATTTAAACATGACTCTATCCACAGTGCAAGGAATCAGTCTCTGCAAACAATATCGAGCATTAAGCATGTGTCAATATCACTGCATTGAAAAATCAATAGATGCATTTAAGCCAATTGATTTTTGTCTTCCTGTATGTTCTGCTTAGCATCTGGGAAAAAGGAAGCCTCGTTTTCCTTGCACATGTGGCTTTGGTTATATTGTACACCCAACAGATGTTAGTAAGTTTCCTTTGTGGAAGGAAAAATTAGTTGTGCTCCGCATTATTTGAATATGGTCCTTATTATGTCCTTTTCATTAGTGGTAAATTAATTAGATGCTCAGCATGTTAAAACAAATCACATTTGCCAAAGGCGTTTTTCAAAGGTGTCAAACGTTTGTCAAGTAAGTCTTGTTCTGTTCTGGAACAGCCTCATTGTACCTCTTCTGACACCCACAGTTTCCATGATGCCAGTGCACAGCAACCGCCTGACTAAAAAGACTAGAATATGATTAATCTTTAATTATATCACTCATCTACAAATATGCTAACTGTTGAAAATATAGAGTAATATATAATTAAAAAAAATAAGTGAAGTCATTGCTGTTCAGACAAGGTTGCTTATTTTATTTATTTATTTATGTATTTATTTATCAGAGACACACTAATATTGTTTTCAATACAGCTGAAAAGTTACCACTAAACTAAAAAATCGTATGCAGTTTTGCTTCTAATTTACCTTGGTTTTGGGATGTTTACATATTTTTACTGGAAAGAAAATATAAATACAGTTTAAGAACATTATATTTTTGTGGTGTGCTCATGGTGTTCTTGTTTAGGTGGTCTTCTCGGTGCCATTATTTGATTTTAAAAGTAGCTGTGTTCCTAGAGAATGGCACCAGGAACATTTCAGTAATTCCAGAAGATCCCTTCCTATTTAAATGCCAAGGCAATTACCTGCTGCTGTCTGACATTAACATTCTAACAATTGTTTCTTTCTCTTTTATTTTCTTCTGTGGTTTCTTTGTCTCAGTAGGAGAATGAATGCAGAAAGTTTAAGCAGAAAACCTGTGTATGAGGAGGTTAGAAGTGATCAGATGGTTCCTCCGTGAGGCGACTGACTTACTGGTGACTCATATCAGTTGTTTGGGATGGAGGCAGATAATGAGGCTGAGTGTGTACCTGTTCGACAGAAGAAAAAGCAGCTGTGAAAGACCGCTATTCTCGTGTGTGTTCATTTATTAGGCTGTTCCATTTATTGTGAATGATCCAGCTAAGATCACAAGGCTTCAGGCCTTTATTTCTCTGAAGACAGCTGCAGCTATCGGCAGAAGAATCTACTGATGCCGGCATCTCAGAATAAGTGTTCGCTTTGATTAATCATTCATTCGCTTGTTTATTAGTGGTTCGTTCATAAGTATTCAAATTCAGTGCACTGTTTGTGCTACAGACATGAATGACATCTCAAATCGTGCATGTTGTTCAAGACCGATGTTTCTATAAGAAATCCTACTTACAAATTGTCAGTAAAAGACATCTGGTTGTGGGCTCTTTTTAATTAATAGGACAGTTTATCATTTACTCACCATTATAGCTTTCCAAACCTTTCTTTCTCCTGCGGAACACAAAATAAGGTAATTTCCCAAATTTTAGGTCTGGTTGCGGACTCTTTTTAATTTAACCCTCTGGTGCTGTTCAGTCATTTTTGACCAAAAAACGTAATATTTCTTAGAAAAAACTTAATATCACTTAGATTTTTAAAAAAATACTTCATCAGAATGGTACGAAACTTGGTAAAGGTTTTGGCACTTGCCATGTGAACACACACACACACACACACAAACATGTGCCCAAACAAAATCGAACTAAAAGCTCATTTTTTGAGATATCAACCTCAAATTTGGAACACAACTTGTTTAGATTTATGGCTTTGATTTTCATGCAGTTTTAGAATAAAACATGTTTTTGAAAATATATATTTCATATAAAATTTAATTTTTTTTATTTTTCATAATAAACAAACTTCTATAACTGTTTTTTTAGATTCACTCTTTTTATATATTATATATATACTTTTTTCACTTCAATAATCTGCCAAGTGCCTTCTTTAAAAAGAGACCAAACTCAGTGCATTCAAGATTTACAACAGTTCACACTGGAAAATTCATTTTCATTATCTATACTCAAAAAGTGGTCAACAGCTAATAAATACGATGGCCGACAGAGCTCAACGCGCTGCAACTTCAGAAAACACATGCAAATAGAAAAAGCACCAGCAAATCAAGAAAACATCTTCATCAGTTTGACAGCAGGTGCTGCAAATGCTCACAACGGAAACAAATAAAGAAACGCACTGCAAATGCTCAACACATCCAAATAAAGAATTTTATTTGCAGCGCGTTTCTTTGTTTGGTTGTGTTGTGAGCATTTGCAGCGCGTGTTGTCAAATTGATGAAGTTGTTTTATTAATTTGCATGTGTTTTTTTCTATTTACAGCGCATTGAGCTCTCTCGGCCACCGTGATTTTTAGAACGTTATCAAACTAAAATATAGTACACTCATTTCATTTTTGACCGCCACGTGAGCAGGAATAGTTCATCATTTATTCACCATCATGTCATTCCAAACCTGTATGACTTTCTTTCTTCTGTGAAACATAAAAGTATTTTAAAGAATGTTGAGGTTCAAACAACATTGGACCCACTTGACTATCCTTATATGGACAAAAAAAAAACACCTATGGCAACCGCATAACAAAGCCCTGCAACCACCCTCGAAGCCTCAGCATTATGGTGTGATTTTTGTATGGACAAGAACTGATCAAATTTCCTTTAGAAATTTAAAATGTAGCCATTTTTTCTATGTTACTTCTTATATTTTCAAACTATATTGATATAAACACTAGTTTATTGCCTATTGCTATTTTTTATTCATTTATTTACAACTTCATTGCCTTTTATATATATATATATATATATATATATATATATTCTTTTTTTTTTTTAAACATTATTGATTATTATCAGTTATATCGTATTTTTGTGGAAATTAGATGTCGGTGGCCAAATTGCATTATTGTGTTGTAGCCTACTGTTCCTGTACAAAACGGCACAACACTCCATAATCTACTCTGCCACTACTCACAGACATTGATCTATCTCTGTATCTGTAGACGAGTCTCACAAAATAACATACTAGCAGTGTGCACATGGAAAAGGATGGAAAGGCTCTGTTTGTCTTCATTAGGTGGCCGTCTGCTGTAAAACTGCTTTCCAATTTCTCATCGGCGTCTCCAGTTACACTATAATGGACTAGAGGACTGAAGTGCTGGAAAAGATGTTAGACTGATCTGTAGAGACAGCGAGGCACTTACAGCGATGGCCCAGAGCTCAGCACACAGGCTCATAATTACTAATGATCACTTTGATTTGGCTTTCTACCAAACTGGACTTGGAATCTACAATGAAAAAATGACTAATTACTTGATAATGTTTTTAAAATGTTTAAAAAAAACTTTCTACTCTTAGCAAATGCATTATTTCCAAATGAATTTCTGGAGAAATTACCATTCTTAAAGCACATATTTTAGGACTGTAAAGCTTGTAAATAATACTTACAACAATGATGTTTAAAAAGATAAATATTTAACTTTAAAGAATTAACGTTTGCATCTCTCTCTAGTGGTCGAAGCTAGACAGGACATAATGGGATGTAAATTAAGAAATTTTTTAAAACAAAAACATGGTTTTCTTTTTTCTTTTTCTTTTCTTCTTTCCAGCTAAAGAGGTCAATGAACCTCAAATTATTTCCTCCAATGAATCAAAACACATTAATGAAAAACATTAACCACACATATATAAAGAAAAAAACTACTGTGTTGTCACCATGGTGGTCTAATTCAACACAATGGAACTGAACCATATTCACTCACCATAGTATTGACCAATGACCAACAGAGGGCAGTGTAGTTCACTACAGCGTCAGAAACTACTCCCACAGATTTTTCTCAGGAACATCAATCACTGGAGTAAAACAAAGTCAAATCCTCAGATCTCTGACAACAAAGGGGTTTGATTTAGTGGTTTAGTCTGGGAACGGAAGTGTTTAGTAAACAAGCAATGTCTGTGGAGCAGTCGGCATAAATACAAAGTTTAGGATTTGGGATTTATTTTGTGAGAACTTAAAAACGAAGACAAAAATAAAAAGGCTCCGTTACCTCTCTGCCAGTTGATCTGTGTTGAACTGTGCCAACTATTTCTTGTTTTGGATTGGTTTTGATGGTTTATCTCATTTGTATTTGATTCTCCTTTCATCCTGACTTGTAGCTACATATGCATGTTTATGTAAATTATCAGTTAAAATGATGAGTTATCCTGTTAAGCACATGCCATGGGGTCAGATTTTAGCTACCTACCTACCCAAATAAATAAATAAATAAAATGACATTTGTGTTTGATTCTCCTTTCAACTTCGTATATTTAAGTAAAATATGGTAAGAATTCAGCTTTAAATAAATAAATACAATTTGTTCAATTAATTAGATATCATTTTGTATTTAATTGTAATAGTATAATTCTGTGCAAAAATAAATATTTTGAAGAAAGAAAATGAAGAAAATAAAGTCAGTTTTTTGAAACATTACAATTTTTGCATTGCGACATTATTTTCATAACAATTTAAGCACTTGTATTCTTCATTTCAACAATCAATTCAGATACTATAAGTTGCTTATTTTATGGCGTTTTCTGTGCATACATAGGTAAAGACTGTTGCACCATTATCTACATGAATTTTCACTGTGGTATCATCTAATGCAGATACATTCACCCCTAAATGCCACATGAAAGGTCATTTTACATGTCAGTAAGTGACGTTTTTGGCTAGGATACGCTGCGACGTGGACCAGACCTTATGCTGTTTACTCTATGGGTTTGGCTACAATTACTATGTTAAATGTGATTAATGCATGAAAATTATGCCACACACACACACTTAAAAGCCATAAAATAGGCCATTTGACAGTCTGCTGCTTCATTTTATTTGTACTTTTATGGTCAAAAGATCATCAAAAATACAATGGAGGTGTACTAGTGCTCCAACTGGCCAGCCTGTCATTATCCCTGCTCTGTCCACATGTGTTTGTTTTGAAGCAAGTATGATAGTCTGGTGTGTTTTGGGCCATGTGCGGTGTCTATTTCTTATCTGTTGTTTGATCTCTGTACCCTGGGGTGGCGCCAGCGATCAAAGAGCATGATGAAAATGTAGCCTGATGGTGGCTCGCTATCAGACGTGCCGGAAACAAGGTGAACGTCTTCAAACAGATATTTATCAGTCAGCCTGGCCTGCACGATGTCAACCTGCACATGGCCCAGAGCCCTCCACTTCAACTGAACTGGTGAAAGAACTGGAGAAGAGCCACAGCGACCTTCACGACCTTTGGTACAAGTGCTTCTGGCCCAACATTTAAAAAGCCAGTCTTGTTGTGGTGGTGTATGTGGCACTCAAGCAAAACTTGATGCTTTGTAAGTTTATAAAAGAAGCAGATGGCAGGGGGAATCACTAAGAATGAATGAATCAAATGAATCAAACCAGGCACCTGAATCTGATCTTTAGAGACAGAATGTAGCAAAGACGGGCCATTTTCAAAGATTTTTTTTGAAAGAAAGAAATTAATATTTTTAGACAGCAAGGATGCCTTAAACTGATCAAAAGTGATAGTAAAATCTCAGATTGTTACAATATATAAATGTTTCACGATATTACCGCATCAAATAAATGCAACCTGACCTTGGTTTAATCTTTTGAGACTTCCAAAAAAAAAAATAAAGTACCAACCCCAAACTTTTGAATGGTAGTGCACATGTGATTTTAAAAATTAAAAATTTAATATAAAATGTTTTAATGCATTTAGGGCCTGGTTAAGATGGATTGCATCTGATTTGTGAGTGTTTTGCATAAAGCGGCGCCATTTTAATGAATTCATTTTTTTTTTCAAATTGATGATTAACCAATGTAAGATCATCTTTAATGATAAATTTTATTTACTTACTGTGCTCAATGAAGTTATTGGATACGAAAACTTACCGTATATGCACTTATTATGAATTCCTCACTTATGTCTATTTTCACAGGCACATATTTGAGGTCTTGTAAATCTTTTCTTTTAGTGTATTATATTTATACATTTTAGTACTCAAGCTATTTACAGCCACCTCTGAAAATGGAGACTAGAGACTAAACTGTTTACTCCATCTCTCCCGACAGAAACTGTGGATGCACTACGGTTTCCTCTGGTCAGCTCTGCTCTCTCTAGAACACCACAACAACAACAAATGCCTAGAGTCAGAACGGGCCTATAAATTCTATTCTGAGATCAGCGCCACAGAGAGATATTTATAGCCATTCAGCCCCGCAGATACCGGTTTATTCCCTTGTCTGGTTCTTCCCCCCAGATGTTCCAGCGGTTTAGGGGCTAAAATAGTAAAGAAACAATAGACACTAGGGAAAAGAGGGATGGTGAGAGGAACAGGGGTGTGTATGATTGCCGGGGAAAATATGACTCGTCTGAGGGACTCACATATTCTTCGTTCTCTCTGTCATTATGGTCACGGCCGTTCCCGGTCAGGAATTTCAAAACTCTCACTCCCAAACAAAGCCCAGATGAACCGCTACTGACTCCAGTGTGAGAGCTCAATTCAAACAGCCTCACACCACAAAAGACAGTCAAATAGGGACATTATTTCACTCAGTTTGACATCCGTCTGCCCCATCTCATGCTTTTGAACAACTGAGCATGCTCAGTGCAAGGCTTAATTTTATATTTAAAAAAATCCTAAGAAAAGAAAAACATTTTACATTTACAGAATACAGATAAATAGTGATGCACCAATATTAAAAATCTGTGAATAAATAATAATTCATTTATAATTATTTTTGTTAACATGAAACACGAGTTTCATGCCAATAACCCATAAATATTACAATTTTATGCCATTTTGTCTGAATAAATAAAAACTACAAGTTTACTGCTGATAACCCGTAAATAACAGATATTAAAATTCTATGCTATTTTGTCTGAATAAATTAAAACTACAACACTAGTTTAACATAAAGTTTCATGCTGGTTACCGATAAATAACAGATAGTAAAATTTTATACAATTTTGTCTAAATATATTAAAAATACAACACAAGTTTAGATAACCCATAAATAACAGATATTAAAGGGGTGGTTGATTATGATTTCACTTTTTGAACTTTAGTTAGTGTGTAATGTTGCTGTTAGAGCATAAACAATGTCTGCAAAGTTACGAAGCTCAGAGTTCAATGCAAAGGGAGATATTTTCTTTTAAACAAATCGCTGTTTAAGGACTACAAAAAAAAACGTCTGATAGGGACTACATCGAGCTTCTTCCTGGGTTTGTGACATCACTAACCCCGATGTTTAAATAAACCCCGCCCCCGGTAACACGCAACTACCCGTAATGGTAAGGGGGTGTGACGTTTCCGGGCAACGTGCACTAGGCAGTTAGCGAGTCACAAAACACATTGGGCCAGCTAACCAATCAGAGCCCATTGCGTATTTCTGAGGGAGGGGCTTCATAGAACCAGGAACTCAACAGACCGTTTTGAAGAGAACGTAGAATAAAGGTAAAATATGTGAAAATAATGCGTGTTTTTTTTTTTAAACGAAGCATAAACACATATTACACTGCACCCCATAAACACAATCAAGCTTTCGAAAAAAGCTGATCAACCACCCCTTTAAAATTCTATACTATTTTGTCTGAATAAACTAAAAATACAACATTAAAATCAATCCATTATAATGCAATATAATAATACAGTGCAGTAACATTATAATTACAGTTAGATGAATAGATATTCATTTTGTATAAATTTTGTGCAAATGAGTATGGACAATTAAATATCCAGTATAGCAACCACACATCATTACAATGAAATAAAATTACTTGTATATCATGATATAAGATTTTGGTCATATCGCCCACCCCGACTCTGCTGTTCTTTCTTCACAATTCTTCATTTAGCAACAGTTAAAGATCTTCTTGTAGTAGACACCCTGAGGCTTATGTACAGAAATGCAGATGTCAGTACTTCGAGGCATATCTGACGACTGATTTTCAGTTAAGAGGCTAGTTTCCCACAACACTGAACTAGCGGGCATGCGTGACAACTGGTTAATAGAATGTTTGTTAAGACTAACTGAAAACATTGCTGCAACCAGCGGCGGTATTACAGGTAATAATAACCTGGCTGTCAATCATCATTCATATGAAAGGAGCCTTCACAAATTTCCCAGGCTGAAAGCTATAATACAGTCTAATGATGGATCCCTTTCATAATTCAAAGTATAATACACAATGAACAGACTGTATTAAAACAAAATGAAAAAATATGATCATTTTAGTGTCGATACTGTACATGAATTGTATTTTAATCATCAAAGATTTACAATATATTACATAAAAAAGTAGTAAAAGAGAGGATATGTGAACATATGAGGCACTTTGTGAACTTCAAAATACTGTTCGTTTAACACATTTTTGGTATGTGCAGCATATACTCTTCCCTTTTTGGCTCTCTCAATAGTGTGGGTTGATTTTTATGTCAAAAGCAGTATTTACAATATACTTTTTTCTTTGGCTAACAAGCACAATACATTTCTCGGCAAAAGCAACTCCAAACACACACGCTAGTATTCTTACACACTCATGCACACAAACACACAAATCTCTCAATTAACACATACTTCCATAAATCCAAAAAATCCTGAAGTGATCTGTAGAAAGTCTTACAATCTCCTATGAATCTTTAGTGTTGAGGCGAAACATTTTCCTGATTACTTTTGGCTCTCGGTCAGCTGTCAGAGGAGAAAACCAGCGTCTGTCCAGCTCCTCTTGCTCGGTAGCATGACCTTCCTCAGTGTGAGCTATGCATAATCTGATAAAGTGCATGAAATCTTTGGTTATGAAACATAAAGCTTTATGAAATGGCCATGTTCTTCCACTCCACCCCACTGGAAGGATCCAAACATTCAGTTTCTGCAGAGAGAGAGAGAGAAAGAGTGACCTTTCTCTCTCTCTCTCGCTCTCATTTGTCATCGCTCACGCTCACGGAGCAATCTTCTGGAATCTTCTCCTCAGAGCTGCTGCAGGTTGACAACTTGTCTAGGTCGTCGTCCATCTCGTTGAAGCGTTCGGCCACACACTGTGCCGTGAGCCGGGCTTCAGGGTCGTGATCCCAGCACTCGTTGATGGTGGTACAGACTGCAGCCACACCCTTGAAATAAAACACAAGTGTTTGTGCATGCATTTGCCTATAGTACAGTGCATTATTATTACAATAGTCAATATTTAGTTCAAAGTCAATATTTCGTCATGTCATGTCATTTGCATACATTTTTGAATATTTAGGATTTTTACTCAACTAATCAACTATAGCTATAATAGTTTAGCTAATCAACATTTTTGGGTTCTAAACTCTATACCCCTTGTTCTTTTAATTTTTGTCACTACACTACCATTCAAATGTTTGGGGTCAGTTTGACAGTCAAACCAATAAAAATGAAATTAAACAGCACAAAATTGTTTTCTTACTCAGTATTTTGTATTTCAGTAAAAATATCCAAACATCCTTAAAAATACACACATTAACATGGGAAGCAAAATTACGTAAGATACACATTGTTTTCAGAGAAATCTAACAATATTTTGTGTAAAAATTTGTCTTTATGTCTACTAGTTGTTTAGTTTTATTATTGTTATTTTAAAAGTCTCACCAAGGCTGCATTTATTTGATTATAAATACATTAAAACAGAAATATTGTGAAATATTATTACAATTTAAAATAACCGTTTTCTATTTTTATATATTTTAAAATGTAATCTATTCCTGTGATGCAAAGCTGAAATTTCAGCAGCTCCAGACATAACTCCAGTCTTCAGTGTCACATGATCCTTCAGAAATCATTCTAATATGCTGATTTGGTGCTCATGAAACATTTCTTACTATTATCAGTGTTGAAAACAGTTGTGCTGCTTAATATTTGTGTGGAAACCGTGCTACATTTTTTTTTCAGGATTCTTTGATGAATAGAAAGTTCAAGAGAACAGCATATATTTGAAATTTAAATATTTCGCATCATTATAAAACTGTTAATTTCGTTGACGAATAATTTTCGTCAACGACATTTTTTTCACCGACGACAACCAGACGATAACGAACTAAAACTCGTTTTGAATGATAAAAACTATGACAAAAATGTATTGACATTTTCGTCAACGAATTAAAACGAGACGACAGGAAATTTTAGAGAAATGTTTAATAACTAACTAAACCCATTTGATTTTATCCGACTAAATTTACTGTAGATTTAGTCAACTAAAATCGTATGATATTTAGTTGACTAAAACTAGACTAAAACTAAAAACAATTCAGATGACTAAAATATGACTAAAACTAAATGGCATTTTATTCAAAAGACTATGACTAAAACTAAATCAAAATTTGCTATCAAAATTAACACTGTTATAAAAGTCTTTACTGTCAACTTTTGATAAATTCAGTTGCTGATTAATATTAATTTCTTAAAAAAAAAATCTTACTGACCCAAATTTTTAAACAGTAGTGTATTATGTAATTGAAGTTTTTCTTGTAATTGGCTTGTAATTGTGAGTGAACCTGTTGTAACGCAAATTTCAGACTTTGTCTGACAATAAAGTTTCATCATCATATCATCATCATCATCATCTTTTCAAAGAATAAATGTGCACTTTTTCCAAAAGCTCCCCAAAAGAGTTGCTTGTCTCTCGGCTAATATGTTGTCTTTTACCATGCTTTGAAATCAAAGTCAACCCTATGCTGTTTTACCTGGTGTTTCATCCAGCTGCTGGGAATCTCTGGTCTGCCCCGGTCTCTCAGCACATTGTCTTTCATGCTCTCCACACAGGGGTGCTCTCGGACTTTAGAGCCAAATGGAGGTTCGTAGTCTTTAACCTCTGCAAAGACACACACAAGACGATCAGATAATGAGACATATATCCCCTTATGACAACAAGAAGAATCATTGTTGGAGAGCATTTGGTCTTGAGAAGTACTGAGGTTGGAAACTGGAAGCTGGAAGAAGCACTGAATGTGTAAAAGAATGCATGTTTCATATGCTCTGGTTATTCTATCTGGTAAAACCGATAAATGCGGCATCTGGAGAAAAATGGGACAAAATCAGTTGCTCCATCAGACTGCCAACAATAAACAATTCTGAGTTTGTGGGTCATTCGTTTTGTTCATGAAAACAAATTGATGAAATATGAGGCTAATCACTGGACTGTGCTAGTGAGATCCAAAAACAGATTTTCCAGACCTTGTGAAACTTGCAGCTGCAGAGGCCCAATTATATATCTGTCTTCAGCCTCCATAGCCAAGTACTTGACCAGAGCCAGCTATAGATAACACACAAACACACATGTTGTGCTAAAAAATCTGCAAGAAACACCAAAACCTCCAGTTTCCCAAAAACACCCGGGGACGTCATAAAACAGCAGTTATTGCCCTCTTCTTGGCCAATATAAAATCCATTACAGCAAATGATGGTGGATGAGTACGTTTACTTTGGAGTGGCTTGCTCTTGATTGGAGAGTGTGTTTTGCGGTTCGTGCCAGCACTCTGGGCCCACAGGAAGGGGCTAGGCCAGCGTGCCGCCTGGGACAGGAAGTGAAGGACTGTGATCGGGCCCCTGCGGAGAAGCTGACTCCACAATCGAACGCATCCTGTTTTTGACAAGTGAACTTCCCCTGTTTCAGCTCTTAAACAAAATACTCCAGCCTCTGCGGTGCTATTTCTGCTGTCCTCACTGCCCCGTGTGAGAGTCTGACCTGATGCTGGTAAAACGGACAAAATCGGAGCTTATCATGCATGCAGTCCGTAGATGAGGACACACGGCTGTCTGCAGCATTAAAGTCATCTAGAGTCTTTCTTTTTCCGTCTCGTTTTCTATACGTCTTGATTTGCTCAAGGGGCCGAGCTACTCAAATGCACTCGTTATGTGAGGAATGCCGTGGTTTTGGGAACAGATGTCCTGCCGGCTGAGGCCTCACACCCAGTATCCAGGGAAGCACTTTTTTTAAAAATACAGTTTCCTCTTAATATGAATCGTCTGTTACCTCCACAGACAAACCTCTCTGAGTCTCTGCCTGGGAAACAGTACAAGAAGAAAAAATATATATATGGGTGTTTCTTCATTCTTGAGTGCTTTTATGTCCTGGGGACTGATTTTTATGAAAATTTCAGCTTTTTTTTATAATAATATGTGACCTTAAAATATCTACCATTTATCATCATGCTTTCATCATTTACTTTTGCTATGTTTTATTGCCCCAGACATAGACTTTCAATCTTAAAACCTGAAAATCCATCATAAAAAATAATTGTTTAAAACCATATTAATCTAAACAAAGAGTGAAATAATCAACCATTCAAACATTTACTGTGAATATTTAATTCAAATTTTATAAAAAAAAAAAAAATTTAATACATAATTTATATAATTATTTCTATTAAAAAATGACTGTCCAACAGACATGACATCATATCAACCAACATTTTATAGTAATTTATTATATAATAAAAGTTCAGAGAGGTAGTCAGTCAGGGCAGACGGGAGGTAAGATTCCTTTTTAAACACTAGGACCTATTTAAACGTCGCCTAAAGAGTAATGCAGCAGCAATGTTGCCAGACCGGAGGATTTTTCAGGCTTCAGTCTGAAAATGTTAGGGTGGATCATGAGTGCACAACACCCTTGGCTCTTTTGTGTGTTTGTGAAGAGCTTGAGTCAGTGAGAGATGCGTGGCGGCAGTGAATCTGAGACCTGTACTGATGGATGGCCACCCTGCATAGGGTTCTGCCACCTGCTAGCCAGCTGCTGTCCTCCATTTACTTGTTTTCCCATCTTTCTCTGAGGAAGGGAGGGAGTTCTCCTCGGCTGGCAGGGTCTCAAGTTTGTTCTACTCCAGACCAGGCCGCACCACGTGCTAATTCAGGACTTACTAGCATACACATTGAGCCACAGCAGAACAACGCAGCCACAGCTTTCCATTTCACCATCACCAGGGGCGCCGCTAAGGGGGGGAAATTATTTTAGGATTTTTTTGTTTGCCCCAGTGAAGCATTTCTATTAATATAGCTGATTAAATAGTCAAACTCATTCCATATCAGCAGAATAGTGTGGTACAGAAAGTCTATGTCCATAAAACAGGTTCTGAATGAATTATGTTACTGATACCTAATGGTCAAAAGCAATAGCAAAAGTAATAGGTCAATATTATTAAATTGCAGACAAAGATTTTGAATAGCTAGGCTGGTTTGCAGACTATATTGCCAAAAGTATTGGGACACCCCCTTCTAATGAACAGGTTTGACTCCTTTAGTAATTTCCATGAGTACAAATCTTAATGTTTAAGCATATAATGATATTCTGGGGAATTGTGTGCTTCTAATTTTATTGCCTACCAATAGTTTCAACAGGACCATTTTCTATTCTAACACAACAATGCCTCTGTGTATAAGGCAAGGTTAAAATCAGTCAATGTGGAAGAACTTGACTGGTCTGCAGAAAGTCAAGTCCTAATCCCAGCTGAACACCTCTGGGGTGACTTTAAATGCAGACCTTGAGCCAAAAACTCATCACCAAACACCTGTGACTTGTAGATACATATGGACAAAAGTATTTGGACACCCCCTTATTTAGAACAGAAAAAGGCACTTCCAAAACTGTGGCATCAAAGATAGAAACATAATTCATGCATTTAAAAATTGTATTTCCATCTTTGTTGCCACAGTTTTGGAAGTGTCTAAAATGATTGTACGCATATGTACAAGTCATTGGTGTTTGGCGATGAGTTTTATTGAGTTTTCCCAATACTTTGGGCAATATAGTGTATGTTTGGTGCGGTAGGGGGCCCAACCTCATATTCTTTCATAGGGCCCAAAATTGCTAGCGGCGCCCATGACCATCACCCACACGTGGACTTTCTGCAGCTGCTGTCTGCAAGTGTTACATCCCTAAATGTTTCTTTTCCCCCTTTTTGAAAGAGATCCCAGGTTTTTCACATTGCACTCTGAAGGTGGTACTGCAACAGGAGAGACAGACCCTGGATGTCTGTCTCTACCTCCCTCAACACAGACTGAAGTGAAATAGTCTGTCTGGCTGAAAACAACTCCAGCTCTGCAGATAAGCTCCAAGCAGCATGACAGGAGGACTCCAGCAACCCCTGTCAACCCCAGAGGGGCATGCCGGGGCATGTGGGTAACACAACTCGACACAGGCACAGGGACATCGTGTGAAACAATATACACATGCAAATACACTGGCACTCATATTACCAAAGTTGATTAAAATAGTAAATCGCTGCACCTTTATTCAAACATTTGCAGAACTTTGAAGTGCACTTTCAGAACTTGACATTCTTTTCTTAGTATTTTTGTTTTGTTTTCCAGTAAAATATCGAAACATCCTTAAACAAAGACACATTTACAGGGGAAGCAATATGACAGTAGGAGAAATCTAACAAGATTTTGCTTAATTTACGTTCAAAGGTTTCAGGTTAGTACGATTTTTAAGTGTTTTTGAAAGAAATCTCTTATGCTCACCAAATCTGCATTTATTTGATCATAAATACAGTCTTACAGTGAAATATGATCACAATTTAAAATAACTGTTTTTTTATTTAAATATATTTTAAATTGTAATTTATTCCTGTGATGGCAAAACGGAATTTTCAGCATCATTACTCCAGTCTTCAGTGTCACATGATCCTTCAGAAATCATTTAATATGCAAGAGAGACATTTCTTATTAGTAGCAATGTTGAAAACAGTTGTTGCTGCTTAATTTTTAATATTGTGGAAACTGCAATCCATTTTTCCAGGGTTTTTTGATTAAAAAAAAATAATTTTTTTAAAATTTGAAATACAAATCTTTTGTAACATTATAAATGTTTTTACTGTGACTTTTCATCAATTTAATGCAGCCTTGCTTAATAGAAGTAATAATTCCTTTAAAAAACACAGTGAATTAGAGAATGTTGTCTCGGTTTTTCCACACCAAAACACTAATTAAGATTATTTATTTAGTTATTGCAGTGTAAAACCTTCAAATTTTTATATGTATTTGTATTTGTATATATATATATATATATATATGGCTCATAATGATTAAGTCTTATTCATTCGAATGGGATTAGAATAATGGAGAAATTCTAATAAATATTATCTATCCAGACGGCTTCATCCATCCTGCACAAGTACAAAAGCATTTAGTACTTCTCAAGATGAATATATAGCAGGCCAAATTTTCACTGGGCAGCCACTGATCATTTTTCCATGCAGGAAAAACCCTAAACAACAACACAATCCCTCCCTCTTCCTCAATTTCCATGTGCATCCATGTTTACATTTACCCCCATAACTAATTACAGTTTCTGTTGTTGTATTTCATACATATGAGAGCATAAATGCTCCATGAGAGCTATATGAATACAGTTTTTTACGCCTATATGTAAGCGCGCCAAGAATATGCTAGCATCTGTCTTCCCACCTGACCAAAGAAGGGAAAGTTCTTAGGAAGCACTTGACATTTCACACATTCCTTACATTCCCCAAATAGAGTGAGGACTGAGGAGTATGCCGTACCATCTCTGCTCTTGTTGAAGAACCGCCCCCCCCTAATAACAGGAAGCTGCAAATCGGTCAAAACACATTGTGGGCCGCAATGGGCTTTCCATGCAGTGTACTCAAACAATAGCCCAATGATGGTAGCAAAAAAAAAAATTTGCCCCTAACAGAACTAGACAAAAAGCAAGCCTATTTTCATCCCTGTTCTCCTTGAGGGACAATTACAGGCAGAATGGAAATAGAATAGCATTGTCTCAAGTTTACTAACTATATTGGTTTAGGAAATGCCCAAATAAAAGCTGTTTCCAAGTGAGATCTCAATGATGTTTCTGTACTCACCTCCGATGGCGTTACACCTGGACGTGATCTCCCACAGCACCAGGGCCATGGAGTAGACATCGGTTTGCTTGAATGACTCGATGTTCTCAAGGTTGATCCTTGATTCCAGCACTTCTGGAGCCATGTACCTGGCTGTACCCACCTGAGAATCAGATGCAGGACACTTATTTAACTGTATATAAGTTTGATATTGTATATCTCTGAATGTCATGACCACATGAACACAGCATTTAGTAAAAATAATTTCATTTTTATATTTTTATCAGTTATATTAATTATCACACACACACACACTATATATATATATATAATTTACAAAAATCAGAAAATATAACTAGTAATAATTGTGATGATTGACAACACAATTATTATTATTATTATTATTATTATTATTACAACTTATAAAAATAAAAATAATTCTTATGATTTTGTCATAACAACACAAATGTATTATTATGTATAAATCCTAATTTATATGATCATATAACACAAATAATAACAAATAATAACACAAATTTAATAATAATGATAATAATTGGTAATATTATTATTGTTGTTGTTTTGAGGGTACCAAGCTATTTCGACATCTTTTCTATTCCTTTAACTTCAAAACACTTCAGCTCACTTCATTACTTGACCTTACTTTAAGAGTACAAAAGGTCCCACCAATGAACCAACAAATCTAAAATGTGATAAATTAATCGCAACCGTAGCACTTTAGACTAAACTCCCTTTGAATGTTTTATTTAAAATAAAAACCAATGGTACAATATAAAACCACTGACTTACAGTCATTTGTTGCAAGTATAACAACAATATATATTAAAATATTAGAAAAATATTCATTTATGTATATGTAAATATATAAGAAGCCTGTCTTAATGAAATCATTCACAATATTTTATGCGAGTGGACGATTGCTGCTGATCTCTTTCATTCTGATGTGTTTTCCTATTGGTGGATCTTAAGTTAAAATTAACTTCATGGTAGGAGTGTCTTGAAAAAAATTATACAAACCAATCGATTTCTCAATAGAGAGAGAAAAAAACTGACTTTAACTGACTTTAAGGAACACCTGAGGGATGCACTCTACTGCATACTTGCGCATTTATATTAAATCTGAAGAAATTAAATTTATATTCCATACATGCATTTACACTACGGATCAAAATAATTTTTGGAATAATTACGATTTTTTTTGTGATGTTTTTTATTTCTAAAGATCATGTGACACTGAAGACTTGGCTGCTGAAAATTCAACTTTGCCATCACAGGAATATATATACTGTGTATATATATATATATATATATATTCAAATAGAAAACAGTTATTTTAAATTTTAATAATATTTCACAATATTGCTATTTTGCTGTATTTATCATCAAATAAATGCAGCCTTGGTGAGGGACTTCTTTCAGAAACATTAAAAAAAGGTATTTGACTGGTAATGGATAAGCTTTTTTTAGTAGTGTTAACCAAAGTTTGCTGTATGCAGACAGACAGTCTAAATGCACCTATGAAGATGAAATATTGTTGCATAACCTACCTGTCCACTGTTGGCCAAGTCATCCACTGACAGCGAGTTGTCAAGGCGGAGGCCAAGTCCAAAGTCACAGAGGCAACAAGTGAGGTCATTCTTCACCAGGATGTTAGAGCTCTTCAGATCTCGGTGAACGATGGGCACTTTGGGCCGCCCAAAAGGGGTGTGGTCACTATGCAAATGAGCCACACCCCAGGCGAGTGAGCCCCCGAGCAGCCGCAGATCCTCCCAGCTGATGAGGTGTCGCGTGAGGTACTCCTGCAGGTTCCCGCGTGGATGATAGGCGGTGATCAGCCAGTACTGTTTCTCCACCTTCCTCTCCTCTGCCGTCAGGAAGTGCAGAATGTTCTCGTGCTTCAGATCGATGTCTGAGAAGATGTCCTTTTCGTTCTTCCAGGATGCGTACTCTTCGTAGGGGAAGATCTTCACCGCCACCGTCTCAAACTGTTCCGAGCGGCTTTGTCTCAGCTTGGCTTTATAAACCTCGGCGAAGCGGCCCTTGCCCACCTGAAGGTCCAGCTCGATGGGCAGAGGTTCTGTGTTGTGGTTGAGGTTGTTGGCGTGCGTGGAGCTGCTGTCGGAGCGGTCATCGTCCATCATGATGGCGCAGGCGTCGCTACAGTCCAACGGGCCTTTGGGTCCCTTGCGTTTGGACGGCTTCTTGGTCTCCCACTCATCGAGTTTGCGGCGACGGTACATGCGATACCAGTAGAAGGAGGCGATGACCAGCACAGCCAGAACCAGGAGGGGCAGCAAACTGACCAGGATCACCAACACCACCTGGTTATTTGTGGGGTCTGGACCAATAGCTGGAGAGAAAGGTCAACATTTACCTCTACACATCAAAACTACTTTTTTACATACTTAAGAATCAATGCACTGTAAAATGGTTACAGCTCAAAAAACTAACAGTTCATTCTGTATACAGGAATTTCAGATACCAAGAAATTTGAATGACTATGAATCTACATAAAAACACATGTTAGACAAACTATTTTCACCCAAATGTTGCCCCAATTATCCTAAAAGAGTTGCCTGAATAAACAATGCCATATTTGGCTTTCCAAATTGTTTTCTTCAGAGGCAAATACTTCAGAGTTTAACTCATATTAATGTGTAAGACAGAAATGATGACAAATCAATATTTGTTGTGTTGCTAATTGATCATTTGTTAAACAAAAAATCTTTAGTTGCCCTAACAACAATTTACTGGCTGAAGGCATTTTGCTGATATTTTGCATTTACCGAATGATCATATTTAAATTGGCTAAACATTGTAGTATTACTGGGAACATTTATAAAAATAGTTAAGCGAATAAAAAAAGTAAATAAAGTAAAGCTGAGACAAATTTACTTAAAGGACAATAATAAAATGTTATGATATTACAACACATTTAATAATAATAAACAACTAATTCGATTATTATTTTGATTGAATTCAATTTGACTAAACAGTGTGGTATCACTGGGAATTTGTAAAAATCTAAGTAAATAGATAAATAAATTATTATTATTAAAATAAACAAACTCATTTTAAAAAAATCAGAAAATATAACTAGTAATAATTGTGATGATTGACAACACAATTATTATTATTATTATTATTATTATTATTACAACTTATAAAAATAAAAATAATTCTTATGATTTTGTCATAACAACACAAATGTATTATTATGTATAAATCCTAATTTATATGATCATATAACACAAATAATAACAAATAATAACACAAATTTAATAATAATGATAATAATTGGTAATATTATTATTGTTGTTGTTTTGAGGGTACCAAGCTATTTCGACATCTTTTCTATTCCTTTAACTTCAAAACACTTCAGCTCACTTCATTACTTGACCTTACTTTAAGAGTACAAAAGGTCCCACCAATGAACCAACAAATCTAAAATGTGATAAATTAATCGCAACCGTAGCACTTTAGACTAAACTCCCTTTGAATGTTTTTAGGGGTCACTGTCTGAGACCAACCGAATGTTGACATACATCAAAGCACTCTGGGTAGACGGTGCAGAGTCAGGTGATTGTTAGCTAGTTCATTACTGATTCACTCGCCGCGTTTGTCTTTTCATTTTCAGCCCATGAATCATAAATCTGAGCAGACAGTTTGAACAAAGGGCGCACATATATAAAACACACACATTTGCACATGGTGAGATGCCTGAAGGGACTTTCCCTGCAAGTTATGACACGACGTCCCCGCCACTGTAAATCTGCACAACTTTAGGTATAGAACACGCCAACGCTCCACTTGGCACTTACCAAGCAATACAAGCAAGTGAATCTAGGTAGTCTTGTGCTGCACTGGGGTCGATAAAGTGTCAGTTAAGCTTCAGGTTATAGACTCCATTAAAGAATCAGATTCAATATTAATAAAATAAAATAGGTACAATTTTTAAATTTAAATTTTTTTTTTCGTTTTTAAAAATCTTCATTTTATATATTTATATATATATATATATATATATATATATATATATTATTATTATTTTTTTTTATTTCTAAAGATCATGTGACACTGAAGACTTGGCTGCTGAAAATTCAACTTTGCCATCACAGGAATATATATACTGTGTATATATATATATATATATATATTCAAATAGAAAACAGTTATTTTAAATTGTAATAATATTTCACAATATTGCTATTTTGCTGTATTTATCATCAAATAAATGCAGCCTTGGTGAGGGACTTCTTTCAGAAACATTAAAAAAAGGTATTTGACTGGTAATGGATAAGCTTTTTTTAGTAGTGTTAACCAAAGTTTGCTGTATGCAGACAGACAGTCTAAATGCACCTATGAAGATGAAATATTGTTGCATAACCTACCTGTCCACTGTTGGCCAAGTCATCCACTGACAGCGAGTTGTCAAGGCGGAGGCCAAGTCCAAAGTCACAGAGGCAACAAGTGAGGTCATTCTTCACCAGGATGTTAGAGCTCTTCAGATCTCGGTGAACGATGGGCACTTTGGGCCGCCCAAAAGGGGTGTGGTCACTATGCAAATGAGCCACACCCCAGGCGAGTGAGCCCCCGAGCAGCCGCAGATCCTCCCAGCTGATGAGGTGTCGCGTGAGGTACTCCTGCAGGTTCCCGCGTGGATGATAGGCGGTGATCAGCCAGTACTGTTTCTCCACCTTCCTCTCCTCTGCCGTCAGGAAGTGCAGAATGTTCTCGTGCTTCAGATCGATGTCTGAGAAGATGTCCTTTTCGTTCTTCCAGGATGCGTACTCTTCGTAGGGGAAGATCTTCACCGCCACCGTCTCAAACTGTTCCGAGCGGCTTTGTCTCAGCTTGGCTTTATAAACCTCGGCGAAGCGGCCCTTGCCCACCTGAAGGTCCAGCTCGATGGGCAGAGGTTCTGTGTTGTGGTTGAGGTTGTTGGCGTGCGTGGAGCTGCTGTCGGAGCGGTCATCGTCCATCATGATGGCGCAGGCGTCGCTACAGTCCAACGGGCCTTTGGGTCCCTTGCGTTTGGACGGCTTCTTGGTCTCCCACTCATCGAGTTTGCGGCGACGGTACATGCGATACCAGTAGAAGGAGGCGATGACCAGCACAGCCAGAACCAGGAGGGGCAGCAAACTGACCAGGATCACCAACACCACCTGGTTATTTGTGGGGTCTGGACCAATAGCTGGAGAGAAAGGTCAACATTTACCTCTACACATCAAAACTACTTTTTTACATACTTAAGAATCAATGCACTGTAAAATGGTTACAGCTCAAAAAACTAACAGTTCATTCTGTATACAGGAATTTCAGATACCAAGAAATTTGAATGACTATGAATCTACATAAAAACACATGTTAGACAAACTATTTTCACCCAAATGTTGCCCCAATTATCCTAAAAGAGTTGCCTGAATAAACAATGCCATATTTGGCTTTCCAAATTGTTTTCTTCAGAGGCAAATACTTCAGAGTTTAACTCATATTAATGTGTAAGACAGAAATGATGACAAATCAATATTTGTTGTGTTGCTAATTGATCATTTGTTAAACAAAAAATCTTTAGTTGCCCTAACAACAATTTACTGGCTGAAGGCATTTTGCTGATATTTTGCATTTACCGAATGATCATATTTAAATTGGCTAAACATTGTAGTATTACTGGGAACATTTATAAAAATAGTTAAGCGAATAAAAAAAGTAAATAAAGTAAAGCTGAGACAAATTTACTTAAAGGACAATAATAAAATGTTATGATATTACAACACATTTAATAATAATAAACAACTAATTCGATTATTATTTTGATTGAATTCAATTTGACTAAACAGTGTGGTATCACTGGGAATTTGTAAAAATCTAAGTAAATAGATAAATAAATTATTATTATTAAAATAAACAAACTCATTTTTTAAATAAAAATAATTATAAGACTAATTAACAATTAGTTTATAAAATAATAATAATAATAATAATAATAATTATTATTATTTTAATCAAAGTAAATTTAGCTAAACAATATAACAATACAGGGCACATTTGCAAAATATGTAAATAAATTCATAACATGTTATTTACTTAAACAATAATTTCATAGAATTTTATTTAATTTAGAAACAAAATAACTATAACTTGTAAATTAATATACAATTAATGTATTAAAATAATAAAAATATAAAGCAATAATAAAAAATCAAAAAGACCAATTATAAGATTATTATATATTATATTATATTGCAATATCTAGACCAGAAAAAAGTATTAAAACTTGGCATTTGATAAAATTCAAAAGATCTCACTGCATTGTGTTTTTTTTTTTGTGATGATATGCGATCTAGTAAAAGGTAGTGAAGCTTTGTGACCTTGAGCAAAGTATACTCTAAGTCATTTTGGATAGAAGGATCTATCAATTGACTACTTAGCAGAGAAGTTTAGAGCCATTTAAATTATCAGCCATAATAACCATCTAGTTACCTAGTACCCAGGTTAACTGAACTCTTAATCATTAACTCAGTTTTTCCTGTCACACCAGGGAGCTTGAGCAAAGCTTGCACAGTGAGAGACTGTTCTGTGACTTCATGCTTCAAGGGAAAGTTTACTCTGCTACGACGTGCGCCTGCCAACCTGAGGACTGGCTTGGAAGCCCTAGCGCTGCAGGTTCAATCCAGAGACAAAGTGAGAGCTGCCAACTACGTGGGCAGAGTGGAGTCAGTGTTTCGTCTGTCTGCATTCTTCCATCAAACACAGACACGCCTTATCATTGAGACACAGACATGAAAAGAACAGAAATGGATACACAACACTGGAAGAGGGAAACCGTCAATAAATGCCAAAGCGTTTGGCAGACAGAAGAGTCAGCAAACACATGCAAAAAGCATAGACGTGCGGTGCAGAGGGAGCACTCAACTCTTCACATACAGCGGCAGAAACCTCTTCTCGAGCCAAACAACCAATATAAACAGGCATGAAATCACAGCGCCTTTTTCAGCCACATAAAACAGGATGCCAGCCACACTGCTGCGGTCCATGACATTATCAGCTAATAAGAGGCACTTTTCTGCAGGCTCCACTGTTAAATACATCACTGTACATCTGTGCCAAGGTCTTAACAAGAATCAAGTGGATTACGCTTTCCAAAGCCCCTGACTCACAAGTTAATCTATTAAAATTTAATTGCTTCTCACGACCAATAGACATGTTTCTCATTAGTGCATTAGCGAACACCACTAATACTACTACCATTGCTCACACTTGCTGGAAAAGGATTCATTAAGGATGCAGAATTTATCTGTACCACATTGGGTTTTTAATTTTAGAGTTGTTGGTTGATATTGTATATTTAATTAGGTAATTTCTGCCTATGTTTACATGACCTTGCCTTCCTGTAGCTCAAGCAGTAAAGTATGGTGCTAGCAACGGCAATGGGTTCGATTCCTAGGGAATACATTAATTTAAAAAATGTATAGCTTGAATGCAGTGTAAGTCACTTTGCCTCTACCAAATGCATCAAATAAATATGAGAGGAAAAAAAACTTTGATTGGTCTGATAAAGAGCCATATGGCTCAAAACATCAGAGTTGGTGAGAACTTGTAATAAATCATTTTTCTATTTATGATTTCTTTTTTGACTGCTGGATGTGCACACTTTTTGTCAAATTTTTGCAAACAAATCTGTTTTTCATGTTGTACTTTACAATGTTGTGATTCCTAAATTCCCTTGTTGCATTTAAATAACTGATTTTAGTTTTTAGTGTTTTTTTAAACCTGGATAAAACATTATAGAATTTAATTTTTTATTCAACTATAAGTTTTTTTTTCTTTTTTACATTCATATGTTGGAATCTTTTAAGACATTTATTTTTAAATGTATTTAATTATTAAAAATGTTTTTTTTAATTAAACATTTTTTAATCCTGGCACTCACTAAAAGTGATTTCTCACCAAAAACTTCAAAGCTTTCCATGACTTTTTCCAGTTAATAAACATGACATTTCACATATCCTTTAAGTTTACCAATGTAGACAGGCCAAATCTCTCCACCCACTCTCCATACTAATGATCAATGGCAAACAAGCTTCAACCTGCTTTCATTTGCTGGCTGGGCACATTGTGTGCTTGCCTTAATTTTGAAAATGTCAGAATTCAAAGTGAGGATTCCCATATGTACACGTTATTGCCTTTTACATCCCTGTCCCGATGCGAGTTTAGAGTACGCAGGAGTACTGCCAGACTCAGATTACTAACATGCACTACATGAGAAAGACATACCTGTTACTGTTTGTTTGTTATGACTACAACTTTGTTTTATAGCATGGCTCATACCGCAAACGAGTCTGACTTTTCTTTTTTTTCCTCTCACCAACACCGTCTTGGTCTCTTAGTTTCTCTGTGTGACTCAGACCTTTTAACTATCTGCTCTATCACCGGAGGCCAAGATTCCTCAGCATGTGAGCGTGGGTGTGTTTGCGAGCCAGCGTATATAAAAAAAGTCTGCACAGATCCTCAGTCTGCACTCTTCTGCCTTTCCTTTATGTTCTTCTTTCCATCAAAATAACCTATGATAAAAGATCAACTGAGTAGAAACATATTGTCAGGTTGGAAATATTCCAGTGAGACAGACACATGCTGCTGCTTATTTGTCCTGTCAGGCAAATGGCCTGGATTATCATCCTGGAAAAAAATAATGAGTACTTTCCACAAGATCTGAGAAAGAATATTTTGGCATCTATCATTTTTGTGTTTTTGTGCGACAGTAAGATGACACATGTCAAAATAAGCACGGTATATGGGTAATCAAACCAGTAGTGTTGGGAATCTGAATTGAAATCTTATGGAATCTGAATCTAAATAAAATACAATATGACTTCCACTGATTTGGAATACAATAAAATAAAAAGAATAACAGATTTTCTATAATTGTTTAAATTATTATGAATAGATTTAAAAATTGAGACAATTTTAAAAAAAATTATTTCAAGGTTTCATTTTCACTTCATGTTCCTTCCGACTGAGCCAATCACGTTTACAAGTCGAAAAACATGTGTGCAAACCACAATGAAAAGTGCAACACGCTCCTTCTGACAAGCTTTATGAGTTGCTTATTAGAAACAAATGTACTTTTGCTGGAGCACTCAGGCAATAACAGTCATGATCTGAGAAAGAATATTTTGGCATCTATCATTTTTCTAATTCTAAATAAAATACAATATGACTTCCACTGATTTGGAATACAATAAAATAAAAAGAATAACAGATTTTCTATAATTGTTTAAATTATTATGAATAGATTTAAAAATTGAGACAATTTTAAAAAAAATTATTTCAAGGTTTCATTTTCACTTCATGTTCCTTCCGACTGAGCCAATCACGTTTACAAGTCGAAAAACATGTGTGCAAACCACAATGAAAAGTGCAACACGCTCCTTCTGACAAGCTTTATGAGTTGCTTATTAGAAACAAATGTACTTTTGCTGGAGCACTCAGGCAATAACAGTCATCACTGTGAAGAGAGTAGCAGCAAATGTGTTTGTTTCAATCAGTGACATCAATCTGTCTTCATATCTCATCCTCATCCCATTTCAGAGCCAAATTTAAACTGTAGAACATCATGTTACAAAATCACTTTCATTAAACCGTTAACCATTTCCTTGGTTTGTGTTTTCACTCAGTGGTTGCTTATTGAAATGTTTGCATAAACTCCATTTTGAAGAACAGCACTAACAGCCTGCAAGTGAATCAGATACAGAGTTCTGGCATGAAACTCTAGATGGCGCAGTCCCATAGGTCTAACTCAATCTGACCTAATGACATCATTATCACATGGCACAGCCGCAATGTTACAAAATACATCATTAAAATTAATGGGAAAAGTCATGCGAGAGGAGGCAATGCCTCTATCGCGATATGATTGGATATGACTGGTTATGATTGGCTCTGATTGGTTCATGAGATAAATCCTGCCTCTTGTGTTTGTGCGCGTTCCGCGTTCGTGAATCAGTCTGAATGAACAATATAATGGTGTTAATAGGAAGACTATTTAAAAAAGTAAACAACTCACACACTTATATATATATATATATATATAAATGGTTCCATCTCAAATCAATATCTCTGGTCCCCATAATTATGTGGTGAAGAGCTGTGTAATAATAAACTGCATTACAACATTTCATTTTTTTTTTGGTCTGCTAATGAATGACAGTAATCCTCAGTTAACTACAGTTTCTCCATTTCCCTTTTTCTAGACGAAGCTCCATTCATTTGTCTTCATGCAGACAGACTGTTTCTGATGCAGCATTCACATATGCAAACACCATAATGGCTTTGAATGTGGTAATGAAATCTTGCAGGAATATCCTGCTGGAAGAAGACTGTGGATAGACCAATACATCAGTCACTATTTATCCATTGCAATAATTTGTTCATCAATGTTACTGGGGTGTGTGTGTGTGTGTGTAATAATTATGTGGTGAAGAGCTGTGTAATAAGTGTATTTTATCCCTTTAATGTTTGTCTAGTTTGATCTCGTTCATTTGTCTTGGCTAAAAGACACTTGCTAATAACTGTTTTCTTTGTGGAAGCTTCACGTTTAGTGAGAATAAAATATTTGAACTCAAATCAATATTTTGTGTCCAGCTATTTACTAATGAGGGAAGTTGCCATGCAATAAGTGATATAATGTACATCCAGCCGGTTGCTATCGCAAAATAACCCCCTTCAGGATGATACAAGACCTGATGATCCTGTCGGGTTTATTCTGTGATAATATTATAAAATAATATATAATAGAATATATGTATTACTAAATGTGGAAGAATATCTCATATGATAAAGTTTTTTTACTTGAATTATATAAAATAAATAATATAATATATTATTAAAAATTTTATAATGTGTGTATAATGTCCTCATTTTTATATTTTGTAAATATTTTTATAATTAAATTAAAATACAAAATGTAAGAATAAAAATATAATTAAATAGCCACCATAAAAAACGTATAAGAAAATATGGCAGTACTGACACTGTAACAATGAAAATAACTTCATGATTAACTTCTATATAAACTTTTGACAGTTCTTCCTGTAACCCATCAGGATGAAGAAAGTTTTGGGGCACTTGAAATATATGCTGTAGCTCCTTCAGTACACAAAGGGATATCTGAGGCACCTTTAGTTTTCACAGAGTATTTCCACCTAAAAAGTCCACCTAGGCCAAAAGCAGTGCAAGCTTGACCTTCTGTTTATTTGATTCAGCACAAAAAAAAAATGTGTGAAATTGCTATATGACAAAGCTCTGCTGTGCAGAATATAATTACGAGCTGGTGTGTACACCCTGCAGCTGCCATAATGAAGCCCAAAGAAACGGCGGCATCTCCAGTCGAATACAGAATAGGGAGCTTATCGCTGGAACGTGCAGGCTCTCAGCAACTGTTAATGTCATAAAAATGTTATGGTCCAGGAAAACAATGCCTGGCATTTCTGGAGAAATATGCCATTGAACCGTTCCAATAAGTAAACATGGACTTCCTGCGATACTTCCCCACTCTGGCAGGGAATGAGGATGGAATTACAGCCTCCCTCGACTGCTTCTACATAGCAAACACTACAGGCATCAAACACCTGCTCAAACGACATCTTTTTGTAACATAAATCCGCAAAGTAAAATCGGTAGAATCTGTCTTCATTAGCTTATGATAATTGTGTTTACATACTGAAAGAAGGAAGCACACTCGCCTCAGGATACCCCATACCTCAGAAATCCCCACGTACTGTTTTAGGTTTTAGAAGAAAAGGAAAGGACGTGACGTGTGGTCAAGTGTGGTATCCCATACTCTGAATTTGTGCTCTGCATTTCATTTAGAAACCATACAATGCGGATATTCCTTGCTTAAAAACGAAAATGTGGCTCTTTAAAATGTACGAAACATGCAATGAACTTTCCAAATAGTGGTAAATAAGGTTATTTTAGTGCATGCCTAGTACACACAGCTGTTTTGCCATGTGGTTGTGATGTCTCTGCTTCAAGTTACACAGACAGGAAACCACATGTCTGAGATCCTCAGCCGTCCACACAACCAAAGCCAGTAGAAAGTCTGCCTGAGACAGCACAGCCTGGCTAGCAACAATGCAGCTGCTTTAGAACGTTACGACAACCTGAGCTCACATACCAGAGCATGTTACACGCTACGAGCCAGTGCTAAATAGTTAGCATTGTACAGCTTGTGTGTGGTAGATAAACATGTTCTGCTAGGGTTTGCAATTGATTTATTAGCTCAGTTGAGTGCCGTTTATCTAGTGTGGTGAAGTGGAGTGTAGCACAATCAAAACCAAAACTAGTTGAAACACAGTTCATTATTTATACACTAGCGCAGTGTTTCCATAGTCAATGGAAAACCTCAGAGAAATGTGATGTAGGCTGTCACTTGCCAATTTGCAGGCCCACACGGAATCGGTGACTGCAGAACGCTGCAGATTTCCACTGAATTGGAACGTCTGTCATTCATAAAATTCTTCAAAATTCCTGACCTTTTCATCAGAGTAATTTTAGCATTATTTATATATTATTATAGCATTTATTAATTTTTGAATTCGCTTTAATATTTATATTTACAGAATAGTTTAAATGCGAGTAATTTTGTTATGTGCTTTTGTCATTTTTATTAGTTTTTTTTAATACTTCCATTTAGCAATTAGATATTTTTATTTCAGTTTTAGTAATTTAACTTGTTTATTTCAGTTAGTTGCCAAAATGAACCAGTCTAATTAAGCTTTATAAGTTTATGTTTTTCCATCTAATATTTATATTCTATTTTATTTCAGCTTTATTTCAGTTAGCGAAAACTATTTTTAATAGTTTTTGTTTTAGTTAACAATAAAAACACTGTTTGGCATCTAAATGCGAGCAACCCATTTTATTTCTGTAATCTACTGTATTTCAGAACGATACGCGATGTTCAAAAAGATAAAAATAAATAAATTGTAGGGCAGGGCATGATTTTATCCATCTGGAATTGATTGGATTGTGAAAAGTGGGCGTTACCAGAATGGGGCCAGGTGATTGGAAGAGAAAGGGTTTATAATAATTACAAATCATTTTTTATGTCAGTCAATAAAGGAAAGTTGTTTCTGAGTCAAAGCAGCTACATTTTCAAGTAATCATTTTGTAAACCCTCCCCCCAAAAAAAATTATATAAAATATTTTTAGTTTTTAAAATAAAATAAAAAATTGGCAAATAATCATCCACAATCAGACAAGGAACATGCATAAAAGTAAATAGAGTCACGCTGAATTTAAAATCATTTCATTATGCTTTCACCTCCCAATAAATATGTACTTTTCAGCTCTGTTTAAAGTTTTATGTTTAAATCCATTCTGCAGTTTTTTCTTAAAAATCAGCAGAGAAAATGTGATTCCGCAGATACCATCTGGGCCTGTCAGCTGACTCAACCTGAAGTACCTTGCTAAAGGACAAAATAATTTGAATCTACAAATTTCAGCATCTTAAACCACTATTATTAATGACATAAAAAGGGAGGCTAGACAAAGCTAGAAAGAAGGAATGAAGAAAGAAACTAACGGAGCGTGAACATCAGTATGTCGTTGCACTCCTCGGCGTTGCAGGAGCAGATGTGGAAGGGGCCTCTGTTTGACATCCTCTTTTTTATTTCACACTTGGTGTTGTTGTAGTTCTCCACCATGATACCGTAGAGGGGCTCAGATGGATTGTGGCACAACGTCTCAATCGTGTTGTTGTCATCACTCTTCCTCCTGATGTCATCGAGAGCACACAAATATAAACACAGACTGTTATTACAGAGATTATGATATCAAATGACAGTTCTTATGTCAAAATAATTATTTTACATTCTCAGGTGACTTTGACAATAAAAAATAAACTGCATGTCCCCTTGTTGTTATATCAGTAAACATAATAAGCACTTAGATACAGCAATGACTTGTTGCTATATTTAACTGCACTGTTTCCATAATTGAAGACAACATGAAATGACATTCACAGCACATTTAACCACAATGTCACATATTTCATAGTAAAACAGGACACTTGATAATACTTATTGGTATTTAATTGGATTATGAAGTATTAGACTTTTATATTATTGGATAATATTATTTCCCCCCCTCACCATTTGGCCTTGCTTATGTAAGCAGAAAAGAAAAGTTGTTTCAGAAGTGGTGAAAGTTCTCACATTTTGATTAAAACTACCACTTTTTTTTCTTTAGAACAATATTTAGTGAGAATAAGCATATTTATTAAGGGCCAATTTTGATTTTGTGCCATTTTTTTTTAAAATATGGGAATGATACTGCAAGCTGTGAACAAGATTCATTGGTGATTTTTGTCTGTTGTGCAAAGCAGATGCTTTACACTTGCATACAACAGATGTTTCACACTTCATAAAAAGTTGTGGAAGAATATGACTTGAACAGTGACGTACCAGATAGCCACACAGATTTCTTCGGCATGGGCACAGATGGATGTGATGCTGCAGTTGCTTTCACAGGTGCTGGTGCCTTTACAGTCGGATGCCTCCACGTCACAGAACTTACACAGTTGAGGAATCCGTATTGGATTATATAAAGAATGCATCCCATCTAAGATAAAACAGAAACAAGGTCACCTATTAAAACAATTTATTCTTATTAAACATTTCTGATCCAATACTGCATCTACTGTACTGCCCTTGAATAGTGTCCTAAGTAGGGTTGGGTACCGAAACCCGGTACCAATATGGCACCGGTACCTATGTAACCGGTATGTACTAGAACCGAATCAGAACGCAGATTTCGGTGCCATGCCTGAGCGATCGATTGAAATATTTGTCCTCTGGTTCTCCGGTTCTCCGAAACGAAAAATTATTTCCCGACTGAGAAAATGCACATGAACTCAAGTCGGAAAGCTCTAATAATACAAATCCAACAAATCTTTGTAGTATGCGAGTGTCCATGTTGTTTTCACATTCAGACTTAAAAGCACAACTTGGGAAATGAGAGCATTTGAGGAGCGCGTGAATGCAGTAATTACACTTGCTCTGATGGCAGCAGGTAGCCTTCCGTTAACTAAGCTAAACATGCTTAAATTAAAATGCCTAAAGCTAAACTTCCCTTGTATTCACATTTCTAAACCTGTAGTCCAACAAAAGAGAACATTACGGAACCGTTTTAAAAGTATCGATTTAGCACCGGTATCGAAAAAAAACCGATACCCAACCTAGTCCTAAGGGACCATAAAAGAGTACAAGATGAAATGCTGGCTGCTTCTGTTATCAGATATACATGCTGCTTGCTCTTTTATCTGCTTTTCAATGCCCTCTTTGGACGTGCTTTCGTCTCCAGCTCCTTTGTCAGGTTCCTGAGACTCTGACCTAAATGCACTGATGCGATCAAGCAAACACCAGCACAGAGAGACCAAACCGCGTCAAACTCCTGTCTCTGAGAGTAGAGAATGACATCAAGACCTCACTCAGATCAGTGGAAACGCTATGCTACTGCCACTGGTTTAGTCTGTAAATCTAGAGAGCAAAAATGTGAGTTCAAAAACACACAAGGGGTTACTAGTTTGGGGTTGCATGAGTCATTTCTATGCGTGTATGGTTTTTCAATTTCAGTGTGTCTGCATTTGGCCAATCCATAAGTCGTCGTTAAACTGTATTACGTAATTTGTTCGTTTAGCTGCTCTTTGGAGTACCACACACCTCCTAGACCAGGGGTGTCAAACTCAATTCCTGGAGGGCCGGAGCCCTGCAGAGTTTGTGTGTTGGAGCAGGGTTGGAACAAAACTCTGCAGGGCTCCGGCCCTCCAGGAATTGAGTTTGACACCCCTGTCCTAGACTTTCCTGTGATAAAAGGTCACCTTGGCTCTCCGGAACTGAAAGGGGCACCGGTCATTCAAACACACTGAAAGACTTAGAAGTCAACCCATACAACAAAGCCCAAATGATATTTAAACACATTGATCATAGTATAGTAGACTAATTAAAATTGCACAGTACTGTTCTAATGTAGGGTTTCTCAACTCTGGCCCTCGAGGTCCACTTTCCTGCAGAGTTTAGCTCCAACCCTAATCAAACACACCTGAACAAGCTAATCAAGGTCTTCAGGATCACTAGAAAGTAGGGCTGTCAAATCGTTTAATCCAATAAGTAATATATGTGTGTGCATTGTGTATATATGTATACATAAATACACACACATACATGTATATATTTAAGAAATATATGTAACATGCATTTATATTTATATATAGTATAATATTAATTATATTTATTTTATATTTATATACGTTAAAAATAGAAATAATAGAGGTTGAAGTACTAGAATTACTAAAACTTAACAGATTTAAATATAGAACTAAACAAAAACATTAAAAACATAAAACTGACAAAAGCACATAAAAAATGACTAAAAATTAAATTAAACTGGAAACTGAAAAAATGAAAATAAAAGCCAATTCAAAATATAAATAAACACTATAACAATATATAAATAATACTAAAATAACACACAGCGTCACACAGCGTTTACACTATATACCAGTAGAATATCAGTTATCAGTCCAGTTTTGTTTTTATTTATCATATGGGTCAATATTGTATATTTAATTCTGCATGCTCATTTGACCCTTTTTAACTTTAGATTACCTTTGCCATCATCTAACACTCATTTAAAGTTAATCTACAAAAACACTAGTAATTTTACTGTTAAATGTAATCTTTAGCAAATCTCAAAATGAACTTCTATGTTTCATACTGTAAACTATAATGGTGTGATGCCTATTCACTTGTAGCATTAAAATGATATATGCTAGTTTTTATTGTTTTGAATGTCATTTATTTTGAAGTGAAATAGTATATTAAATTTACAATAATATTAAATTTAGTATACTAAATTTAATATTATTGCATCCCTAGGTTAATTTGCTGGAAAGCATCCAATGTGAACTCCACTCTCTGCTCTCCCATTGGTTGTTGCTGTATTCACATATGAATGAAGTTTGACTCATCACCAATGATCTGTTGTCGCTCATGCTGTCAGTCACTTACGAATCACTATCAGTGTGATAAAAATCAGCCTCTTAAAATTGAAACCGGAGTCACCTGCAAATCAGTCCAGCAGCACTAATCCCTCACGTTCAAGTCACTGATGGGAATCGTTTCTGATACAGAGAAGGCAGCACCATAACATGGTAGACAGACAATCACAAGACCTCCGACCCCCATTTTCCCTTAACTCAGCTCTCGCTCCTCAATCTGTCTCCACCGCTCATCTGGAAAGCACAAAACAGGTGACCCGACCAAGGAAGGAAGCACAGATAGGGCGGATGTGTGGCTTTCCTTCCACAGACAGAATAACAGCCAAGACACTTCTACTGACCAACCAATCACTACACAAACTCATCTTTGCAACACTAGCAAATATTCAGTGTTGGTTCATCACAGTTTTGTGGCATAATAGGTTTGTTTTGACTGCATACTGCAAATTAAAACTACAAATACGATACCATCTTGTCTTAAGGTCAATCCACTGTCATTTTTTTTGGCTGCTCTGTTTTATGAGCTGGGCAGATAAGCAGGACTATGTGCCCTTTTAGCCTCTGGTTCGAGCCAAGAGGGGATTGTATTGGCCACGAGGATACGAAGACAAATATGGTCAAATCAGATGCCGCCATTTTGAGGTTATGTGACCCCTCTTCTCATCCTGAGATAGCTATTTCTGAGTTCTTGGCACAGAGGCCCGGAGAGGCTTCGGTAAACATAAGCTCGGATTCACAACCTTCATCCACTAGCCTGGATCTCACACGGCTTCAATGGCCTACAAAGGAGCTTTTTTACTCTGCAGGCACTGCTCACTGACTCTTTATCTACTGCCTGGCCTGACTGGATAACATTATATACTGCAGAGCCATTACCTCACACTATTTCCTTTGGACAGTATGCATAACACAGCCGAAATGATTAAATCTGAACCTGAGGGATATGTTTTTTAACTTAAAATATGTGATTCTTATCCAGAGGGCCACATGGAAATTACTTACACAAGTTTGGCGAATAAACGGTTTTCAGATCTTTTTTCTAACGTCATTTAAGGACTGTACATTACGATAAGTAGCATACAGCTCCAGCAGAAAGGGCTCTGGCCCCAAAAGGGTGTCTAGAGTGGGTGTCAACTTAATTTTAATGATACGTCTGATAAGGTACTTCAAAAATAACTGTACAAAATGCACATTTTGGACAATCTGAGCACCATTAATTGCACAATTGCAATTTTCCTTTTTAAACTTGACAGCAGAGTGACTCAACAACAACAAAAACTATGATTTTTAAGTGCAGGATGCAAGACAGGATGAGCTCAAAATGACCTACAGTGGTGTGAAAAAGTTTTTTGCCCCCTTCCTGTTTTTTTAATTGTTTGCATATTTGTTACACTTAAAAGATTCAGATCATCAAACAAATTTTAATATTACACAAAGATAACCTGAGTAAATACAAACTGCAGTTTTGAAATTATGATTTCATTTATTAAGGGAAAAAAGCTGTCCAAACCTGCCTGGCACTACGTGAAAAAGTAATTGCCCCCTAAATCTAATAACTGGTTGTGCCACCCTTTGCAGCAACAACTGCAATCAAGCGTTTGCGATAAATGGCAATGAGTCTTTCACAGGAATTTTGGCCCACTCTTCTTTGCAGAATTGTTTTCATTCAGCCACATTGGAGGGTTTTTGAGCATGAATGGACTGTTTAAGGTCATGCCACAGCATCTCAATCGGATTTAAGTCTGAACTTTGACTTGGCCACTCCAAAACCTTAATTTAGTTTTTCTTGAGCCATTCAAAGGTGGACTTGCTGGTGTGTTTTGGATCATTGTCCTGCTGCATAAACCAAGTGCGCTTGAGCTTGAGGTCACAAACTGACGGCCGGACATTCTCCTTCAGGATTTTCTGATAGAGAGCAGAATTCATGGTTCCATCAATTATGGCAAGTCGTCCAGGTCCTGAAGCTGCAAAGCAGCCCCAGACCATCACACTACCACCACCATGTTTGACTGTTGGTATGATGTTCTTTTTATGAAATGCTGTGTTGGTTTTACGCCAGATGTAACGGGACACACACCTTCCAAAAAGTTCAACTTTTGTCTCATCAGTCCACAGAATATTTGCCCAAAAGTCTTGGGGATAAACAAGATATTTTTTGGCAAATGTGAGACAAGCCTTTGTGTTCTTTTTGGTCAGCAATGGCTTTTGCCTTGGAACTCTCCCATGGATGCCGTTTTTGCCCAGTCTCTTTCTTATTGTTGAATCATGAACACTGACCTTAATTGAGGCAAGTGAGGCCTGCAGTTCTTTAGATGTTGTTCTGGGTTCTTTTATGACCTCCTGGATGAGTCGTCGTTGCGCTCTTGGAGTAATTTTGGTAGGCCGGCCACTCCTGGGAAGGTTCACCACTGTTCCAAGCTTTCTCCATTTGTGGATAATGGCTCTGACCGTGGTTCGCTGGAGTCCCAAAGCCTTAGAAATGGCTTCATAACCCTTTCCAGACTGATACATGTCAACTATTTTGTTTCTCATCTGTTCTTGAATTTCTTTAGATCGCGGCATGATGTGTTGCTCTTTAAGCATGCTTCACTTTGTCAGACAGGTTCTATTTAAGTGATTTCTTGATTCAACAGGTCTGGCAGTAATCAGGCCTGCGTGTGGCTAGTGAAATTTAACTCAGCTTTCTAAAATAATGTGGTTAATCACAGTTCTTTCATGATTTAAGAGGAGGGGCAAATAATTTTTCACGTAGGGCCAGGTAGGTTTGGACAGCTTTTTTCCCTTAATAAATGAAATTATCATTTAAAAACTGCATTTTGTATTTACTTGCATTATCTTTGCGTAATATTAAAATTGGTTTGATGATCTGAATCTTTTAAGTGTGACAAATATGCAAAAAATTAAAAAAAACAGGAAGGGGGCAAAAACCTTTTCACGGCACTGTATAATGATTAAGTGTGATATGCAAAAAATAAAAAACACAGGAAGGGGGCAAAAACCTTTTCACGGCACTGTATGTGGGCAGACACCAACAGGAAGGCAAGTGTCCTGCATACAGGGGCATCTAATGCTATTTGTAATGCCTAAAACAAGCAGGGCAAAATGCTTGCACGTGGCTCAAACATAGCACACACAGCCCTAGTGTGTTTCAGCAGCGAAGTGTGCAGAGCTACATGCAGCCAAGCAAGGCTGGAAACAGGAAGTGGCAAAGATGTAGCTGGACATCTGGAAAATATGATTTCTGTAAGAAATATCTCTGTTGCTCCACCAAACACAGCGCTTTGTGACAAACATCTCCTGCTGTATAATCACAGGCGTGAGATGGGGAGGAGTTCAGTGAGTGTAATTAGTGTCTAAACCTGTAATCACAGAGGCTGAAATTAATGACAGGACAGAGAGAGATAAACAATTTAAACCAATGGGAGGAAGGATGCGGGGCTGGTTGAAATAGAAAAACGTCCTGCGCGCACTGTCAAACACTTCCACTACAACCGAAAAGACAAACTCGTAATGTTTTTCATCTGTTAGCTCATAAGGGCTTGTGTGAACACACATTTGAGGGAATAACAACAGAAACAAGCTTATGTAATAACATGTTAAAATGTCATGCACCCGATTAGAGGAATGCCTTGTCTTTCAAAGCGTAAAGAGACAAAACTGTCACTGCCACTAACAAAAATGTGCCCAAAAAGTACCACTGTATTACAGTACTTGCATGATTTCATGCACCATAATACTACAATGTTTCTTAAAAGGGTCATATGATGCGATTTCAATTTTTCCTTTCTCTTTGGAGTGTTACAAGCTCTTGGTGCATAAAGAAGATCTGTAAAGTTGCAAAGACTAAAGTCTCAAATCCAAAGAGATATTCTTTATAAAAGTTAAGAGTCAGCCACACCTACCTAAAACGGCTCGTTCTAACACACCCCACATGTCTACGTCACGATGTGAGAAGATTTGCATAACGCCGCCCAAACGTTCACGCAAAGAAAGAAGGCGTAACTTAAAAATATTTGGCTGCACAACTGTTGATAATTCTAATAATAAATCAGCATATTAGAATGATTTCTGAAGATCA
>NW_015652150.1:412342-413856 GCF_001515625.1 Sinocyclocheilus rhinocerous
TTCAGACCGATGAGCTTTGTAAAAATCGACGCGTTTCAGAAAGGCGGGGCATAGAGGAGAAACAATAATGTACAGTATGTGGAAAATAATGTGTTTTTTTAACCGTAAACCGCATAAACACATTTCATTACACCAAATACACAAAATACAGGTTTTTTTTAGCAGCATCATATGACCCCTTTAAGGACTTGCATCATAGTACAACTAGGCTTTTTCTGAACATTCATATCCTTTTGCGCATTTCCTTCAATTACTATAAATTATCATTAAGGTCATCTTAAAGTAGTTTATAACACAAAAGGAAACGGTTCTGACATTATGTCATACAAAAAACAATGGCAATATAAGATGTACTCATTGTACACAAATATGTAATCATTCAGCATCATGGTTTATAAAGCACCACAAATTAAAACCCATCTGATACCATCACCATACCATTCAAGAGACACTTTATAAGGTGCATATAACTTACACTTTACATTACATGGTAATATATATATATATATATATATACACATATATAAATCTGACGTCAACTGTCATGAAACATTCACAAAAATAACGGATTTACAAACACAATGACACCTCTGCCCAAGTCACTCATATCAAAAACACAGACGTGCAAAGTTTAGTCGGACAGGACAATAAAACAGCATTTTATGGGACTGATGTAATTTTTAAACACCTGAGCAAATATATGTTGCTTCTTACGCAACTCCTGAAAACTGCAAGGAAAAAATAACGCTGAAGTTGGCGTTCACTGAATGCCATCACCTGTTGCACGCCTTTAAAGAAAGCAGTCAAAAAAACAAACGCTCCACTATGAGTACACGAGCCACAGGAGATGATAAATAACTGGGTCTCCTGCATAAAACGCACGTAACGTATATACCATAATAACTTAAGGAGAGCGCGAGAGGTGTCAAGACATTAACTCACCGACTCCGCTCCGCTCCATGACAGCCGAAGAAATCAAAAAAGTCACCCAACAGAGCAGAGAAAGCCAATATTGCGCCATTAGAAACGCAGTCCTGTCCGTATCCCTCGCATTAATGTGAACGCGACCAAGCTGGCGTTGTTTGACCAGAAAGCCTAGTGATTTTAGCGTCTGATCCTGAGGAAAGGAGAGCGTCTCATGCTGCTGCAGTCAACAGACTGAGGGAATCCGAGGGCTTGAGTCGCTTGCTTCTGCTCGCCCAGTGAAACAGGAAATCTTTCAGAAAGGGCAGGACTTTCCTCCGTCTCCCTCCCTCTCAACACACAGTCTTTACTTCAGGCTGTTATTATACATATGCCTTCACTTCTAATTTTATTGTGTAGGATTTTAAATACGGTAATACGCTGACGGTATTATCGTGGGATTCGCGTCGTTTAAAGACGACGAATACCTTCAACGCGACGCGATACTTGTCTGATGTGGTTCCTTTATGGTAGACTTTTGAGGTGGAAATGTTTAAAGGTCCCATGACATGCTGCTTTTTGGATGCTTTTATATAGGCCTAAGTGGTCCC
>NW_015652150.1:415062-439131 GCF_001515625.1 Sinocyclocheilus rhinocerous
ATTTTAAAGGTCCCATGACATGCTGCTTTTTGGATGCTTTTATATAGGCCTAAGTGGTCCCTAGTACTGTATCTTAAGTCTCTTTCCCGAAATTCAGCCTTGGTGCAGAATTTCAGCCACTACGAGCCAGTCCCACAATGAGCTTTCCTTAGGACGTGCCATTTCTGTGTCTGTAGCTTTAAATGCTAATGAGGAGGAGAGAGGCGGGGCGACTGCCATGCTTCGCTTGTTTGCTAGCCATGAGTCTCTCGAGGGAAAAAAAAATATTGCACTCGCCTCGCACTGTAGTAGCTCATTTTCTCATGGGCGGGCCAAATTCTCTGGGCGGGCAAAGCAGAGAAAGGGGAGGTAACCTTTCCCCATATGACGACATAAAGGGAAGATTCCAGATTGGGCCATCTGAGCTTTCATTTTCTCAACGGCAAAGCAGGATACCCAGGGCTCGGTTTACACCTATCGCCATTTCTAGCCACTGGGGGACCATAGGCAGGCTAGGGGAACTCATATTAATGTTAAAAAACCTCATAAAGTGAAATTTTTTTAGGTGGAAATGTTTAAGTACGTCTATAGTGCTCACGAGTGTGTGTGTGTGTGTACTTGTTTCATGTGCTCTTGTTTATACTTATTTAATATAAATGGTAGATGAAACATAATATTATATTATGATATATCATATAATGAACATTAAATATTTTTTCACATCCTATTAGGCCTACATGTTAAATTAATCCATACGTCCATTTCCTTTGAAATATACATATTTATGGTTTTTATTTAAGTCTATGTCCCCATTTAGCTTGTATACTTGTCTAATATATTATATATTAGTAATATTTGAATGCTTTTGCCTCATTTTGCCTAAATGCCTTCATAAATATGAGATCTCTTTAAACAGTCACATAAATAAGGGGTTAACCACTGATCTATATAATCTCTCTAAGGGTTAACCTGTAGCAATCATAATTTGCTGAAAGTACAACAGAAGTCAATGGGAGGTCCTGACAATTATATGGTATTTCTATGGCATGACTTCATTTAGAAAGCTTGGTAAATGTGCATGCACATGTGTTTGTGTGGCCCCAGTGTCTTTGCCTCTACAGAAACAGTTGCTGCCCTGTAATCATTATACCATAACACTTGTTATAGTGGACAACCTAAGTGATCATTTGCTATGTCAGGCATCAACTTTAAACCTTACCAAGTTAGAATACAGCTGTCTCTGACTGTGTAAATGCTAGGCCTACATAAGCCGTCTCTTGCTTGATTGTTACAGTGATCATTTTGATTTTTTAATGTTTTTTTTTTTTTTGAGAGAGAGAGGAAGACAGAACAATGTGGTGTCTCAGTATTTACACAGGTCAGAACATGCACAAAAGTGCAAAGCCTACCACAGCAGATACATAGAGAGATAGAGAGCAAAAGAAGAGAGAAAGCCAGGTCCTCTTAAAATCAAAAACAATCCAGCAAGCACACATGATGCTGTCACAGGGGTTGCAGACACACATAGCGCAACACGTAGAACTTTTACAGTTGTGGCTGGCATGATGTGAGAATGATTGAGTATTGTTGGTGTATGATCATAAAATCTTTCTCTGTATTTATATAACCACATTAAGAGTACAGCCAGCAGTCTATACAACAAGCATATCAGGAAACTTTATCCTCTCCACTGATCTCGTCACTTTTTTTACTCATCGCTAATGTTAGCACTTCTATCTACATTCATACAGTGATTTGAACCGAAGAAAAAAAAGAGTTTTTTTAGGAATTAAAGGAATGATTCACCCAAAATTGAATATTTGCTGAAAACGTACTCACCCTGCAGGCCATCCAAGATGTAGTTGAGTTTGTTTCTTCATCAGAAGAGATTTGGAGAAATTTAGCATTACATGTTCACTAATGGATCGAATGGGTGCCGTAAGAATGATAGTCCAAACAGCAGATAAAAACATCACAATAATCCACAAGTAATCCACACTACTCCAGTCCAGTCCATCAGTTAATGTCTTATGAACTGAAAGCTGCATGTTTGTAATAAACAAATTCATCATGACATTTTTAACTTCAAAGCATTGCTTCAGGCTAAAATACGAGTCAGCTAAAATATTGCTCTCTCTAGTGAATGTGGTGGGCATGTTTATTTATATTACAAAAGTTCAACTCTATGCAAATGATCAGAACTGCACTACTGCATATAGAATGATTCACTGAAAATCTTGTCAGAAATGCAAGCATTGATAACTGTTCTTCATGATGATATGATGCATAATGCATTGCTGCAATTTATATACAAACACTTTCTCCTCAAGAATCTTCATCATCTAGAAATCTGATCCCTTGTCAAATTAGACTATTAATATCTTAGAAAATCTTATTTGTGAACAGATTTCAAAAGGTATAACCAGTTACTCAGCCTGTTTGGTTAAGAAAATATCACGCTTTGTTGCTGATGCACATGTGAGAGGTCAAACATCCTTGTGAAAAAAAAGCACTGGTGAGTTTGTCTGAGATCATGTTGCTCAAGTGCTCCTTTCAAAAGACAGATGAGGATGCCTGAGGGTAAAAGAACAGGAGATGAAGAAAGAGAAAAAAATTCACTTGCACAAGGGGAAATAAATATGGAGATTAAAACAAACAGACCTGGGGTGCTTAGAATAAAAAAAAAAAAGGGGTATCATTTTAACCTAAAAATGTTTTACACCTAAATGAAATATACTTGACAAATATGTTTAAAGTCACCATGAAATCAAAATTTACCATTTTTTATGGAATATCGTAGTTTTTGTTATAAATGGCTTAACTGTGAATATAATTATTATTTCTATCACTCACATGAAACGATTAAAGCCATTAGCAAATGATAACAATCCAAGATGTTTGAAACTTCTATTGAGAGCGTCCTTTATACACCTGCCCCGTTGGCACCATCTATCACTCTGGCAATAATCTAACATTTCAGAGTTGACAGGTGTGTGGTCAGATCCCCTCCTCAGAAACATCTGAAACATCAGTTCTGACATCCACCAGCTCCACCGCAGGCCTGAAGCCATAAGCGTAAACAAAACTTTACTGCGGTTAGATTAATCTGTTATTTCAAAGAGCTTAAGTATGTCTCGATGGCTCTATTCTGAGCACACAAAGGCTCAGGAGAGGAGAGGAGTTGGGTTTCTGTTGGCATGAGTGCTGTGACAGGGTGTCTCAGTATTTACACAGGTCAGAACATGCACAAAAGTGCAAAGCCTACCACAGCAGATACATAGAGAGATAGAGAGCAAAAGAAGAGAGAAAGCCAGGTCCTCTTAAAATCAAAAACAATCCAGCAAGCACACATGATGCTGTCACAGGGGTTGCAGACACACATAGCGCAACACGTAGAACTTTTACAGTTGTGGCTGGCATGATGTGAGAATGATTGAGTATTGTTGGTGTATGATCATAAAATCTTTCTCTGTATTTATATAACCACATTAAGAGTACAGCCAGCAGTCTATACAACAAGCATATCAGGAAACTTTATCCTCTCCACTGATCTCGTCACTTTTTTTACTCATCGCTAATGTTAGCACTTCTATCTACATTTATACAGTGATTTGAACCGAAGAAAAAAAAGGATTTTTTAGGAATTAAAGGAATGATTCACCCAAAATTGAATATTTGCTGAAAACGTACTCACCCTGCAGGCCATCCAAGATGTAGTTGAGTTTGTTTCTTTATCAGAAGAGATTTGGAGAAATTTAGCATTACATGTTCACTAATGGATCGAATGGGTGCCGTAAGAATGATAGTCCAAACAGCAGATAAAAACATCACAATAATCCACAAGTAATCCACACTACTCCAGTCCAGTCCATCAGTTAATGTCTTATGAACTGAAAGCTGCATGTTTGTAATAAACAAATTCATCATGACATTTTTAACTTCAAAGCATTGCTTCAGGCTAAAATACGAGTCAGCTAAAATATTGCTCTCTCTAGTGAATGTGGTGGGCATGTTTATTTATATTACAAAAGTTCAACTCTATGCAAATGATCAGAACTGCACTACTGCATATAGAATGATTCACTGAAAATCTTGTCAGAAATGCAAGCATTGATAACTGTTCTTCATGATGATATGATGCATAATGCATTGCTGCAATTTATATACAAACACTTTCTCCTCAAGAATCTTCATCATCTAGAAATCTGATCCCTTGTCAAATTAGACTATTAATATCTTAGAAAATCTTATTTGTGAACAGATTTCAAAAGGTATAACCAGTTACTCAGCCTGTTTGGTTAAGAAAATATCACGCTTTGTTGCTGATGCACATGTGAGAGGTCAAACATCCTTGTGAAAAAAAAGCACTGGTGAGTTTGTCTGAGATCATGTTGCTCAAGTGCTCCTTTCAAAAGACAGATGAGGATGCCTGAGGGTAAAAGAACAGGAGATGAAGAAAGAGAAAAAAATTCACTTGCACAAGGGGAAATAAATATGGAGATTAAAACAAACAGACCTGGGGTGCTTAGAATAAAAAAAAAAAAGGGGTATCATTTTAACCTAAAAATGTTTTACACCTAAATGAAATATACTTGACAAATATGTTTAAAGTCACCATGAAATCAAAATTTACCATTTTTTATGGAATATCGTAGTTTTTGTTATAAATGGCTTAACTGTGAATATAATTATTATTTCTATCACTCACATGAAACGATTAAAGCCATTAGCAAATGATAACGATCCAAGATGTTTGAAACTTTTATTGAGAGCATGCTTTATACACCTGCCCCGTTGGCACCATCTATCACTCTGGCAATAATCTAACATTTCAGAGTTGACAGGTGTGTGGTCAGATCCCCTCCTCAGAAACATCTGAAACATCAGTTCTGACATCCACCAGCTCCACCGCAGGCCTGAAGCCATAAGCGTAAACAAAACTTTACTGCGGTTAGATTAATCTGTTATTTCAAAGAGCTTAAGTATGTCTCGATGGCTCTATTCTGAGCACACAAAGGCTCAGGAGAGGAGAGGAGTTGGGTTTCTGTTGGCATGAGTGCTGTGACAGGTGTGCCGTGTGTATCTCTGCTCTCCTGTCACCTGAACCCATTGCTGTGGAAACCAGGGTGATGCCAGAGATGCAGTAGGAGGGATGACACAGTAAACTGAAAAAGAGGGCATATTCTGAGTGGTTTTTATGGCTGAGATATTCATAATGAGGTGGGTAAGGATGAAAGGTAATCTGAAAGAGTAAGCTGCTAAACTCACCACACAGCTTTATGTGGAGCTCAACAGGAGTCAGATCTTTACTATTCTACTCTATACAGAGTTTACTGTGGTTCTCAATGTGTTTTACATGCATGTCAGGACCCAAATTTTACATTGCACATCAAGCAGGCACTCAACATTAACTGTTTATCAGACAAAAGTAAAAAAAAAGACTTTATAATCAAACACTGAACATGAACCATGATGCAATATTTTATATTAAACAATGTGTCTAATACCAAATAATTTGAATGGATGCACAACACGGGTTGTCAACAACAAAAGAAATAACTTTTTAAGCCTATTTATTTTTCCTAAATATGCACAATTTGCATACATGTCACTGATTTCAGTCTATGATACTATATCAGAACAGACTTATGCCCTTTTTTTGGGTTGCAGAAATATTGTTCTTTATGTGTAGTTGGAAGTTTCCTGTACAGAGTTCATCTGACAGATTTATTCTTTAAAATCCAACATTTCCGGTGTTAGTAATGCAGTGTCCGACAATCCCAGAATTCAGTGCAACAAGCACAGTGGGAAAAAAAGCATCCAAGATGACAGATGAAGGCAAAAATAGTAGCTTTTGGCTTAATATTTCATTAAATATTAAAAACAGTCATTAGCTATTAGAAAACAAACTAAAAAAATCTCTAAAAGAAGACAGAAAAGAACAGGGAAACGAATTAGTTTTTATTAAGGAGGATAGAAAATGAGGGGTGGTTACAGTTAAAGACAAATCATATCTAGATTAATTTTTCACATGACACAACTAGTTTCCTTTAAAAAAACTGACCTTTAAAAAAGTAGACGATGATGATATGAGACTAATAAAATACTATGGTACTTTTATATATATATATACCAATATACCAAATTCACGTACTAAGAAATTTTCATGGTATTCAAAGAACAGTACTAACATTGTGTCCAAAAAAACATTATAATTCCATGATACCTTGGATATTTTTGTGTACTGTTTTGAGTCATTTACAAGCTACACCATCTTCATCTGAATAAAGACATTCTTCTTTAAACAAATGATTTGTTTTAACTGACTGTAGGTAATTCAGTGTTCCTTCTGTTTTCGTTGTTCTAAAGTATTGCAATCTTGTATGTATAACATGAAAACCGCTTTCAAGGATTCAGTGTGTGTGTGTGTGTGGAATTCTCCAAATGACTGAAACTGAATTGTGAGTTCTACATTTTGATTCGTAAGGAACTGACTCAAAAGATTCATTAATTCATTATTATGTTAGGTCTGAACACCACACCTTTCTCCACATCAAATGAGGCAGAACCAAATCCCAGATAAGTCATACCTTACACATTTTCCCATTATCCCTAAGCTTACAGGGATGTGCAGAGTATACAAATGCACTTGGAAATAATAACACCGTTGAAAAGGGGGCAGGGATAAGGAGGGGCCTTTCCATTCAGTCTATACTGACTAATCTAGAGTATTTAAACAAGGGAGCATGACAGATGACTCAAAGGATTAATGGAGGGCTTCAAAGTTTTGGTCCAGGACAGGCCAATGTATCTGATCAGATCACACACACAAGAACACACAGCTAAGGCCTGTATACTAACACAAACTAAATATGAAGTACACTATCAGACAGGAGATATACACACTCACACGGTCACAGCAAGAACTCAGTGTTTGTTTAAACATGTCCAAAGGCTCAATAACTGAACGTACAACGTTTATAAAAACAGGATGTGAGTCACCACGGATTGGCTGAGGGTTTCTAGGCAAAACTCACCAAATGTAAATCACTTGCACTGAGAGGTGACCCAATCACTCTCAACAGCCTGGATGAAATCCTGAATAACTCATGGGAAGTCCGACTGGAGTGAATTAGACTGAGTCAGTGCACTGAATCAGTCCCAGGCTCCAAGCCTAGATGTGTCTAAGCACTTCCTGTGGTCTTAATCCCCTCGGAAGAGACCAATCGCCCACTCACTCATGCTCATTTGCCAGCTGCTACATGGCACTGGGTGAAAGACATGTCTGTTGACTTAATCACATTCATAGTTGCGCACATGTTTGGGCTTGTGTATGAATGTGGAGTACACGGACAGAGAGGATCTCGAGCTGATCACTTTCTTTGCGTCAAAACCCTGTTGGGACGGGAGTAGTTTTATACAGGGAGGTGGGGGAATGTAATAAATTACCAGAGCTTCTCCATGATTTTAATCCCATCAGAATCAGACTTGTCAGTAATCTTCCCATGCCGGAAAAGATGATAGGGTTTTTTGTCTTCCAGAAAAGACACCAAGAAAGACACCAGAAAACGCAAGATGAAACGTATGAAGAGAGAAGCTGACTGGTGCATTTTTCTCAAGTGTTTTGTGCAGTTGCTCCAAGCATTTTATTAAAAACGTGATGCTGAATACGATTTATTAGTTGTTGAGTAATGAGAAAAAAAAAATCAATTAATATTTATAGATAAAAATAATAAAATGAAAAAGAAAACAACAATGACAAATAAAATGGACAAACATGAACAGATTATGTCTTTAAAAAAGTATATTTTGCCTAGATTTTGATTAAATGTCTCCTAATAATCCGTTATCTTCTCATATTTAATATTTCCCACATAATTAACAACTACTTTACAGACATTGTCTTAAATAAACTAATCCTGTCCGAAATGTGCTTTAGTCACCCAATGTCAATTTATTGCATCCCTGCAAAAAAGAACATTTGCATGAAAACCAGCCAATGTCAGAATTTTGATAATGCACCGCGACTGAACAGCAGAAGCTGGTTTGCGCTCTGCTGGATGCGCTATTATACTTTCTGGTGCTTACGTCACCCCGCTCGTGACGTCTCGCTGCTCCATTGGACTGATTTGACACGTGCTTCAGAACGCGGTCACGCAAGGGCATTCCCAAAGCGACTCGATGCAGCTCGAGTTCCTGAAGGGGAAGTAGAGTAAAACTACTAGCTACGAAAAGAAGTCACTTATAATGAAGTTTCTTAAGAGGACAATATTTTTAAATATACAAATGATGAGAACATCCAAAACTGATATTCACATTGTCCTGTAGATGAATTGTGGGAGAGTTCAGGCGAGGAGGAAAAGGAAATGAAGCGTGTATCACACACAACGGTATCACAAAGAGTTTCCCTGCCTCCTCATATCCCAGCCATTGTGTTTAGTGAACTCAAGTAGAGAGGCCAGAAAATGCTTGTGCGAAATATAAAGGAGAGCGAGTGTGTGTGTTTGTTTTTCTTAAGAGGACAATATTTTTAAATATACAAATGATGAGAACATCCAAAACTGATATTCACATTGTCCTGTAGATGAATTGTGGGAGAGTTCAGGCGAGGAGGAAAAGGAAATGAAGCGTGTATCACACACAACGGTATCACAAAGAGTTTCCCTGCCTCCTCATATCCCAGCCATTGTGTTTAGTGAACTCAAGTAGAGAGGCCAGAAAATGCTTGTGCGAAATATAAAGGAGAGCGAGTGTGTGTGTTTGTTTGTGTGTTAAGCCACTCTTTCTTTACTTGCTGACCTTGTTCTCTTACACTCTCGCTCCTTCTACATACACACCATCACCCCTATACGATCCCTGCTGCAGGCAGAAACTTGCTTTCCAAACAGTAAGCACTTTGGAGGGCCAGAATGCTGCTCGGAATGTCGCTGGCAGGAAAGCAGGAAGAAGGGTCCCTCCACCTTCAGATGCTGCAAAGTACGCCAGCATCTTTTCCTATCTTTTACATTCAAGCACACACCTGAACTACTTTCTTCACAATGAGGGCTTGTTTCTGAGGTATGTGGGATTTGCTTCCTCTTCCTAATCTCCAAAAGGATCTCTGAGCATGGGCGTCGCTAGGCCATTTTTAGGGGGCTATAGCCCCCCTAAAATGATCACTCAGCCCCCCTAAAAATTTTGCGATTAGCTCCATAAACTGTACACGAATTCGTGATCGCCTCAGTCCCCTTTAAATTTCATATGAAAACGGCGGCAGACTTCGGCTCCTCCCCGTCTTTCAGCGCGTTCTTCATTCCGCAGAGGCGCAGAGCGAGAAACAGAGGACAAAGTGTGTGTTTATCGATAGATTGTTATAATATCTGCATCTGTGCAGTTCTTTGTCATAAATACAGTTTACAAAATATCATGGGGGAGCAATCGGTTTTCCATCTCCTGTAAAGTTTTCGCTGCGTTCACCCCTCATCACACCATAGCTGTTTTCTCCAGCGAAAATGAAGCCCTTAACACATAGGCTATATAAACACATACTATATATAAAACGATCATGTTGCCATTTTTATTTGAAAATTTTACTTTTAATATAAAACATATTAATTACAGGTACCTACTTAACCAAATTTTGGGGACAAATTTGTACCCAAAAGTGAGCTAAACATGACAAAATCTCCAAAAACCTCCCTTTGGGGATGTCCTCATTTGTAAAACTGGTTTAAAAAATAAACAAAGTTTTTTTTTTAATTGTAAAAATGCAGAACGTTTCCTGTAAGGGGTAGGATTAGGTGTAGGGTGATAGAATATACAGTTTGTACAGTATAAAAACCATTACGCCTATGAAATGTCCCCATTTAGATAGCTAAGTAAACGTGTGTACGTGTGTGCGTGTGTGTGTGTATGTGTGTGTGAGAGAGAGAGAGATCAGGATTCAGGAAGACTTGTATTCAGTACTCAAATGTTATACCTATCTATGCAGTACAGTGGAATACAATAAGTTGCAAAATCCAATAAGTTTAGTTTACCACCTTACCCTATTAGTCAATCATTTTTTAATTTTATTTATATGTTTACTATTATTTTTTATTATTATACCCTCATTGGGGGCTGAGCCCCCCTAAAACACCCCTGTCTCTGAGGTTGATGGATCTTCATGCCACCCAGAAGAAGCACTTACTCTATTAAAAAGTTATGGCCAGAGATAATTTTTAATGGCACTGCCCCCCATTAGCTCCCCACATGTTACTTGCCTGACAGGAACTGACAGCGGTTTTATGGCAGTTATTCCTTAGATGATCAAGAAATTATGAGGCTAATTGTTAAATTCCATTTCCAGAGCTGGGTTGGATTGGTCTGCGTGCATCTCTGGGGCGAAACCAGCCCTCGACCACCCCCGTTCCCAACACAGAAAAGCTCACAAGAGTAGCATGATTTTTGGGGTGGAAGATGTGGCTGCTTGGGTTTGGGGTCTGGCAGGGTTTTAAATTCCATAATGAGGAGCAGGTCTGCCATTAGAGGATGAAAGGAAAAGTAGGGATTTGAGGAGAAGATGCTAACCATCCTAAAAACAGAAAAGACTTGATTACAGGGCCTGCCGATGATAGAGATCCACAAATCTCACAGTAATCGAAACATACTCTACGCAAGTATTTGAATGGAATCGCTTATGCAAGTGGGATTTTACATGTTATTGCATTCTGAAAGATGTAGGAATCAGGGTTGGCCTTTTCAGGATTTAAGAACTGACTTCAAATTTGAATTAAATTGGCCACATCCCACAGGAAGTTGAATTCAAATTAACGCTGAATTTGAATGAAAGGAAGTGGAATTTACCATTCAGAGAATTTCAACAGGTAATGTCATTTTGGCAAATGAAGTATTCATCCACACTGGCCTCCTAATTTGTTAAATATATACATTTTGAATATTTATAAGTATTTATTAAATAATATATAAAATATAAACTATGTACAAATTTCTGAATGTATATTTTAAAAATATCTGTTTATCTGTCTGTAAGCCCTTCCAAACTTTAAAAAAAATGCTTTGTCAAGCCATCATTCAAAATATTGTATAAAATCTGAATATTATAAAATTTTAAAATTAAAATTAAAATTAAAATTTTAGTTTAAAATTGCGCTTATTGCAGTTTAAATTGAAATCATTTTAATTATAATTTATTTATTTTAAATTCATATAGTAATTCTGCCTCTGTTTGCTACCAATTCTGAATAACACTGGTCAGAACGCAGTTATAACACAATGCCAGTGCATTGTCAGCGTTGTCACTATTGCTTTCATGTGACTTGCAAGTTAACTACTGAAATGGCAGAGCAACAGTTTAACAGTTTGTCAACAGGTTATTTTTTTAAATCCCATGCATAAAATAACCCTTTTTACACAAGAATGCATTATAGAAATGCAGTTGCAGTGCATTGGCCAAGTATTCATGTCAGTATTTACATGTTTGTGATCTAATATCAAAAGACTTGCTGTGCATTCTGAAATCACGTGCTGTCTGAGTAGGTACTACATTTGAATTTCAACTTACTTTGCCACCGGTAAAATCTAGCGTAGCGTTAGTTCTGGCAGGTCACCTAAGTCAAGCTCGCATCAGCTGACTCTCAGCTGATCCCCATCAACCTATGGGAATATGACACCTATCTAAGCATTCATATATAAGGTCCCTCAGTATTATCAGCAGTTTTCGCATTGCTCAATAGCTAATTACCCTCCTCCATCCCCAACTCCTCCTCTGTCAGTCAGGATTCAGCCTTCTGATTCTTTGAATTGTCAATCATCTTTGACGATAGTGGTCCTGACAGAAATGTATGTTCTATATAGTATAAATATGGGTAATATGAATGAAAGACGTACTACATCTGCCATGTTGTTACTATCGCGTGACCTGCATCAGTTGTGTCACTTTACGCCATTCATAAATCCTGTCCCGTGGCCTCATGGGATAGTAAAGTGTCCATCGACTACACACTTCACAATCCTAGCGGAATTAGTAGGTCATCTGGATATTTTTCGCCTAATGTTTTTCGAATACGATGAATTTGGACATACTACTCTGTTTGCGTACTCTATATAGTAGAGAAGTATTCAATTATAGATGCAGACAGTGTTGGACTGTGTCTTGCTATAACATATATTTAAAGTACAATATTGAAAACATATAGTGCACAACTGGCTTACAGACTGGAAGTAATAGCTTATAAATTGCACACAGCATTTAAATGTCATCAGCTGATGTTTAAGCAAAAAAAATGTGTGACACCACAAGATACAGCCTGAAAAAATATTGATGTTATGTAATGTAAATGGAGTCATCACGTCGATTGCTCTGCATGTTGCTTTCCAAAGTGGCTTATTTCTTCACAGTACATGTACCAGCAGTGAGTCCACAGGCAGCCATCAGGCCATAATGATTTACAGCAAAAGCCTTGTGTGTGGCGGTCTTATCTATGACATGAGGGGGAGGAGGGGACGCTAATCTCGCCCAAGAAGAATAACAGCTGATAAGTATTTTGGTAGGATGATATGTGTGCGTGTGTGTGGATATTGAGACACACATGCATCGGATGTTTTTCAGTAGAGGTCTGGGGGAGGTTTCGCTCCCCACAACAATGGGAATGTCCTCACATAAGACAGTGGGTCAGCCACATAAATCATGTATGCCACTGTGTCAGCATGAATGGTAATAGGCCGATGTGGTATGGTGTTAAAGTGAACAGATAATTATTCTCACGGTCTCACCACAGCGCAGATGAGAGAACTGGGGAACTTAAAAGGAAAAGGATTGGTTTAACCAAAACTCCATGTCATTCCTTTGTCACCACAGTATTTACTGCAAACCAAGAAGCAGCGAGAGAAAGTGTAAAAGGATATTAACGCTTTAGCAGAGCAACACAATGCAGCTTATCACCCATTGCAGAAGTCATGGTTAGGAATTTATAGGATCCGTTCAAACTCATTAAGTGCTTGATGTCGACTCTGTAGATGGAGTCGTCGCCATGCAGGGGTTGTTAACTTTACTGCTAGTTTTTAGTGCAGCAGTTTAACAGTCAAGTGAATTATATATAGATGTTTTTAGACAGCCACCTGATTTAAAAAAAATATAGTTTATTAAAAATTTATATAATTAATATTATCTTCTTATATATCTAATTTAAAAATGTATATTAAATATGATATATAAATATGATTAACAAAAATTTATTATTTTCAAATAAATTATATATACTGTATATATATACAGTACATACAGTATATATATATATATATATATATATATATATATAATTATATACCGGTATATATATTTTAATAAATTACATTTGATATAATTTTTGTGTATGTTTTTGTGAATTTTTATATAGGCTAACAGTTCAATGGGCAAGTATGAAAAAGGAAAAACCAAGGCATCTCTCAAAACCCTTGTGTATGGATCTACTTTCTTTTGCCACTGATTCAGGATTTGTTGTTTCCAGTTCAAAAGCCTATGTTACTAATTCAAAAAAAGTCACATTAAAACCGATAATAGACGGTTGAGAAAGAACTAATTATTGGGAAGAGCAAAAGGTACAAGAATCTGGATACAACATAGGCCAGATATGAACTAGTATCTCCTACATAAGCACTCCAGCTCATCACATGGACAGCTCATGCTCTTGCTGTGGTTTGGTTTGACAAGTTCAATAACGAGACAATAATAAGGCCTTATAAAGAGATGGCAGGTAAACATTAGGATTTACTCTTTCATTCAATGCCAGTGCGGTCAGAAAAGTCAGTGTTGAGGGAGGAAAGCTGTGCGGCTTGTGTCGTTCTCTCTGAGGAAACATTTAAACAGAATCTTATGAATATGTTTACAAGCTTAGGCTGGTCACACACTTGAAGATTTTAATGCCGATTTTAAACCCCAAACATGCCACAAATGTAGAGTACTGAGAAAGAACATTACCCATATTCTTAGTTTCTTTTTCTATTTTGTTTTTCACTGTACAACAGAACGCGCGCCAGGAGAGCCAGCTGACAAGGTTGATTGTCCTCCATGTGTTTTTCTTCTCGAGTCAAGTTTGATCTCGTGTCACTGTGAAATCAAAATGTGTGTGGTATCGCGGTCTGGTAGAATCATCTAGTGTGTGCGTTCAGAAGATTATAAGGCTAAAAATCGGTTAAAACTGTCTCCATGTCTGTGGTCTCCCATGGTTTTAAAATCGGTTAAGATTTGAAAATTGTCTAGTGTGTCCCAGGCCTTAGTAGATGCAGGGTCAAGGACAGAGCTGCTGTCAACTCTAAAGAAATAAGGAGGAGTGACTATACACTTAAAGTGTGTGACGTGACGTGTAGCCAAGTATCTTGTCCTATACTCGGAATTTGTGCTCTGCATTTAACCCATCCAAGTGCACACACACAGCAGCGAGTAGTGAACAAACATCAGACACACACACACACACACACACACACACACACACACACACCACTCTTACTTTTCTATCTTATCATCAGACACACACACACACACACACACACACACACACACACACCTCTTACTTTACTTTATTGTCCTTAAAGGCAATTCTTTATGTAGACAGCAGTATACATACAGCAACGCAACACACATGAAACACACCTTTATAATAAGTCATTTAAAAACATGATTGCAGCAGGTATAAACAAATTCTTATATCTATTTGATTTACACAAAGGGAGTTTAAATCTCCAGCCAGAAGGAAACAGTTGAAATTTGGTACACAATGGGTGGGTGACATCGGAAAGGACTAATTGGCCTTTCCTAGTCACCTTAGGTTCATAAATTTGTGTGATAGTCCTTAAGTCGGTCCCCACTATCTTGCTGCACATTTTAACTATGCTATTCAACTTACTCCTATTCTTTACATTCAGATTGCCATACCAACAAATAATTACAAAACTTAAAACAGATTCCATAAAACAAGTGTAAAACATCTTCATAAAAGAAACATCCATATGAAAAGTTCAAAGTTTCCTCAGAAAATACATACGCTGAAGAGCTTTCCCTCTGCCTCAAATTTTAGCTTATCATCAAATACAGTCCCCAGAATACGGGGCTGAACAATAAATTAAAAGCATAGGAAAAATCAATAAAAAGCAAGCGTACATGATTATTTGTACCTTCCAAATGTTTTAAAATCATATTTAGTAAGGTACAAGTGGCATTTTCAACTCCTCTACCTGATCTATACGCAACCTGCATAGGATCAAGTGCTGACTGTGTTGAGGCTAAAATCCCCTTCCTAACTATTTTTTTCAAAAGATTTCATAACCAAAGAGGTGAGTGCAACAGGCCTATAATCAATAAAAGAAACACACACCTGGAGCAGTGGGCAGACATTTTTGCTGTGGCGCCCGGGGAACAGTTGGGGGTTCGGTGCCTTGCTCAAGGGTCTCACCTGGGTGGAAGAGAGCGCTGGTCATTCACGCCCCCACCTACAAGCCCTGCAAACAGAAATAAACAAAAATGTATAGGTTTACTTAAATAAATAAATAATACAGAAGAATAAATATATACTTGGGAGGCTAAACACAGTCTTGTGCATAATACACCACCAGTGTTGGGAAGGTTACTTTGGAGGTGAGGTGATTTGTTTTTGTTTCTGAATTAAGCAGCGTTTTTGAACGAAGCGCTTGAATTAATAAATGGTTAAATGACTCACTCATTAGGAGAGTCACCTACCGCCACCTATTGGCGTAATGATAAACCTGCAGAACCTTGTCATTAGCTTTCTGTGGAAACTATATTTTTTCCTGTATATGGCTAAAACATTTTGAAGGTTGAGTCTGGTCCACTTTAAAAGGTTTTTAAGTGGTTAGAGTTTGTTTAAAGCCTGCACATAAGCCAAAATGTTTGTGAATCGCTCTCAGACCCTTGAAATGAGAGCTTGGCTTATATTCAACCACTCCCTAATCCAAAAACACATTTCATTCGGTATTAAATGATCCATTAATTCTTCATGTACTGCTGTGCACTTCATAACAGAGTGGTAGTGGTTTAGCTGAACAATGACTCAGTGACACGTATTGACATTGCATTTGTGCAAAACACGTCAAACCAAACATTTTTTTGTGATTGAATCACTGTTCCTAATCGCACAGATCAAAACAAATGACACAGAAGAGAGCTTAAAACTCAAGTGATGTCAGAATCAATTGGGCGATTTCTTCTTTGAAATGGGGCGTCTCCTCGATGAAGCAGTGAAATAGCTGAAGGCATGCCTGTTTGGCTCTTTGGAGCCCCATCAAGGGATTTGACTGATTATGTGGTTGTTATTTGCATATATATATTGAGATTTAAAAAATGAGAAAGACACTTATGGGAAAATACCTCTGTCTGCTGCAGAAGAAATAAAAGCTCAGATGTCTGGCCTACAACACTAGAACTTTATCAGACTAACAACCTTTCAAAAACAAGCAATAGAAGAGACAAACATCTACTAGCAATATACAGATGCCTTTACAAAGACTATTTTGAGATAAGTCAAATTATGATGATTATTTAAAAGATATTTACATCACGTTTGTTGTAATATAAAGAAATAAAATGTTATAAGGAAACACATTTATAAATCTCTCTCAGACCCTTGAAATGAGAGCTTGGCTTATATTCAACCACTCCCTAATCCAAAAACACATTTCATTCGGTATTAAATGATCCATTAATTCTTCATGTACTGCTGTGCACTTCATAACAGAGTGGTAGTGGTTTAGCTGAACAATGACTCAGTGACACGTATTGACATTGCATTTGTGCAAAACACCATTTGGGCATGTCAAACCAAACATTTTTTTTGTGATTGAATCACTGTTCCTAATCGCACAGTTCCAAACAAATGACACGCCAATGGCTACAGAAGAGAGCTTAAAACTCAAGTGATGTCAGAATCAATTGGGCGATTTCTTCTTTGAAATGGGGCGTCTCCTCGATGAAGCAGTGAAATAGCTGAAGGCATGCCTGTTTGGCTCTTTGGAGCCCCATCAAGGGATTTGACTGATTATGTGGTTGTTATTTGCATATATATATTGAGATTTAAAAAATGAGAAAGACACTTATGGGAAAATACCTCTGTCTGCTGCAGAAGAAATAAAAGCTCAGATGTCTGGCCTACAACACTAGAACTTTATCAGACTAACAACCTTTCAAAAACAAGCAATAGTAGAGACAAACATCTACTAGCAATATACAGATGCCTTTACAAAGACTATTTTGAGATAAGTCAAATTATGATGATTATTTAAAAGATATTTACATCACGTTTGTTGTAATATAAAGAAATAAAATGTTATAAGGAAACACATTTATAGACATTTCTGTTTGGAAACTAGTTGCCCAAACAGATCACACTAAATATGCAGGATTTTTTTTCTTTCTTTTTTAATTTAAATCTGTAAATAAACAGAAATGTATAGGTTTTTAGTTAAATAAATGTTTAATACAGAAGAATGAATATTCAAGAAGAAATATTAATAGTAAATAACAAGAAATTAATATTGAGCAACTTACATTTTAGACGCGATATTGCCGCTTTTTACTCCACCAGGGCAAAACAGCCAAACAGAAGTGAGCGTTGAGTGAATCTGAGAAACTCCAGAAGTATGTTGTTCCTGAGTGAAACAGTGTTGTTGAACGTAAATTACTCAACTGGTGAGGTGATTTGACATTTCTGTTTGGAAACTAGTTGCCCAAACAGATCACACTAAATATGCAGGATTTTTTTTCTTTCTTTTTAAATTTAAATCTGGAAATAAACAGAAATGTATAGGTTTTTAGTTAAATAAATGTTTAATACAGAAGAATGAATATTCAAGAAGAAATATTAATTAATAAGGAGAAACATAAAACTAAGTTATGAAAATACAAATTAGAGCCTTTTCCATTATTATAAGGAAACACATTTATAAAAACATTTCTGTTTGGAAACTAGTTGCCCAAACAGATCACACTAAATATGCAGGATTTTTTTTCTTTCTTTTTTAATTTAAATCTGTAAATAAACAGAAATGTATAGGTTTTTAGTTAAATAAATGTTTAATACAGAAGAATGAATATTCAAGAAGAAATATTAATTAATAAGGAGAAACATAAAACTAAGTTATGAAAATACAAATTAGAGCCTTTTCCATTATTTTGAAAATTCCACTGTATGAGTCAGATTCTTTATACAATCTACAATTCATTTTTACTGTTCATTTACCACCACATACATTTCAGGGTTTGAGCGTGAGGTGTTTGGGCCTCACAGACTGCAGTGTAACTCTACCTCTACTCTTAGCCACCGGTAACACGAGGGGCTCCAGGTTCAGCTGTTGAAACAATCAGAAGAATAACAGAGAACATAAAATGCCATCTGCTTCACTGCTTAACTATAGGATGGTGAATAATGAAAGGAAACCGAGAAAAGCTTTGACTACAGAATTTATGTTGACTCGACAAAGCCTTGCTTAAAAGATTAAACAATCTGAAAATCGAAGCGCTCCAAAGCTTCTTTTTAGCTGCAGCTGTAACACCAACAAAATTAAGAGGAGTAAATCACCTTGTGTATGAGTGAAACATCTCCTTCCTGCAAGAACAATCGAAGAGAGGAACAAGAGAGCAATATGAATAAATTATTGCTTATTATATTAAAAATCTAAAGTACTGAGCCATGTGACATATTTGAGAATGATACCAAGGAATAGCTTTTTACATGTATAATTTAAAGGTGAGTGTCCATTCTCTGTACTCACTGTATCATCATTTTCTCATTATCACCATGGTTACCAGTAATGAAAGTTATTAGTGGAATAGGTCATCCAAAAATGAAAATTTGCTGAAAATGTACTCACCCTCAGGCCATCCAAGATGTAGATGAGGATGTTTCTTCATTTGAACAGATTTGGAGAAATTTAGCATTACATCACTTGCTCAGCAAAGGATCCTCTGCAAGTGAATGGGTGCTGTCAGAGTGAGAGTCTAAACAGCTGATAAAAACATCACAATAATCCACAAGTAATCACGACTCCATGACTCCAGTCTATCAGTTAACATCTTGTGAAGTGAAAAGCTGCATATTTGTCAGAAACAAATCCATCAAGCTGTTTTAACTTTAAACCATCACTTCTGGCCAAAATATGAGTCCATAATCCAAAATTCCTCCAGTGAAAAAGTCCATCCTCGCATCAAAATCTACCAACATATTTGTTTAGAACAGTTTTGAAAGTTTTTTTCGCTTGTAAACAGTACTTGATCAGTGCACAGTTCTCTCCTGATACCAATGAGATGACTTTTTCACTGGAGAAAGCATTATTATGGATAGAGGACTTGTAGAGGATGCAGCCTTTTGTATCACAAGACCGTAATTGATGGACTGGGGTCTTGTGGATTACTTTTGGATTATTGTGATGTTTTTATCAGCTGTCTGGACTCTCATTCTTGGAATAAGCGGAAATAAAATACATGTAATTTTATTATTTTTTTTCATGGTTTTAGTTTTAGTTAACAATAATAATTATAATATTAAGCTAAAAATCAAGACAAAACAGTCCTCGTAACCATCTGTGCACAGATCAGAGAGGGGTGGAGATGTCATGAAGCTAAAATGGTTTTCTCAGAATAAAGTGGTCGAACATCTGGTCTACAGCTTTCTAACGTTATCCAATGCCACAGACAGTCTTAACACACAGCCAAAATAGTTGTATTTACAGTAATATAACCACTTGACATAAATACAGTTGACATGGCCGGAAGAACTGCACTTACTACTTAAGATGTTTTCAGGTGTGAAAGCAGCAGTGAAACAGCAACATGTACAAGACAAAGGTTACAGTACAGTATGTGCATCACGGGAATAACTACACAGCTGGAAGTCCGTATTAAGTTGTTAGTTATGTTTTTGAACATGGTAGCTGGTTTTTAATTGGTTCAGGATGGTCACTGGCTAGTCTAAGTTGGTGTAAGATGTGGTGTGATCATTAGATAGGAAAGTGAAACAACTTTGTTAACTGAAATTAAAATAAATAACTAATATAACTGGAAAAACAAAACTAAATACATTTGTATGACTCCAATATAACTAAAATAAAAATGGCAACAAATTAATTTTACTTTTAGATACAGAATACATTGCAATGATTTCAAATTTTAGAACCCGCCTTCATTAAACTTGAAAATTCCACTAGACAACACTAGCAATAACACTAGATTAAGTTATTTAATGCCGCTTTTTAAATGACATAATTCGACATAATTCTAACATTGGCAGCGCAAACAAACAGAAAATATACAAATAGCCCATATGTGTAACAGAGTGAAAACTGACTAATATTAAACTAAATTGAAAGGTCAAATTGAAGATAAACTAAGCTTGAAACTATAATAACCCTAGACCATCTGGTGGCTTCCTCAAGGTGGTCTACCTCCTTGCACCAGCTAATGACCAGCTATAAACCAGCTACCATGTTCCAAAACACACCATCAGCTTAAAAGGTCTTTCCCAGCAGGGAATCTGTATCCATGTATGAACCTCGCGCAGCGACATTCAAGCATTGTAATGTTCTACAATACAGGAATGAGCACATTGTGTGTGTTTTCCGAGCAGAGTGGTATGTTTCTAAATCATTCGTGTCCTCTCTACACGCTCGATCTCACCGCTCTGGTATGTAACACACACAGCCTCCTCTTCCCCTCCCTCCCTACTCCTTCCTTCACTTCACACGTTCATACTTTCACCAGACAATTGGCCTTTTAAAATCAGTTTATTCCACTTGTGTTTTTATTGCCCTGTAGAGAGTGCTTGCGGTCTGCTGCAGACAGGCAGTTATGCTGACGGAAGTGGCAGAAGGTGACATGCGCTTGAGTGTTTTAATGCATCAGTCATGCATGGCGAATTCTCTGGTGTCGTGTCTGTCTGTTTGAGAATGCACAGGTCACCCTGTAGGAAAGAAAAATGACAAATGGGATCTATTTAAATTTTTTATTTTTCTGGAATCGGTTAGACTGAGAGAAAATGCGGTTTGTTTCTCAGATTTATAAGACATTGAAATGACCTAATTATCTGAGAAATGCTGTCCATATTCCTTTTATTAGAGCGTACATTAAAGCAATATCACACAAGCAAACTTGTGTTGTTGTTTTTCCGAATGTCAGAATATTCACACTGGTAGCACGATGGCAATTGTGATATTGCTTTTATTGCTTTTAACAGTTCAATAAACATTAAGAAACTTACATTTTAGACCGAATGTTGCTAGTTACTTGGTCTATTTTTGCTTGGCCAGCGAAAACAAGCGAATCAGTGCTTCTGAATGATTAAATGACTCGCGCATAAACACAACCACTTGATTTATTCTTGAATGAATTGGCTGAATGAATTATCTAATTACTCATAAAGAGACTTATTTTTTTGGGTAACACTTTATTTTGATAGTCCACTTTAGGCATTCTACTACCTATAGTAGAAATCTAAACTTTGCAAACATGCCAACTAGCAGTCGTAGAGTATTAGTAGACTGTCTGCTTAATATCTGCTGACACTTTATTTTGATGGTCACTCAACAGACATTCTACTGACTATAAGTAACTTTGCAAGTATAGCAATTTTCTACTAACCCTAACATAACAGTCTACAAATGCTCTAATGAGAGTTAGTTGACATGTAGTTGCAAAGTTACTTACAGTTAGTAGAATGTCTAAAGTGGACTATCGAAATAAAGTGTAACCAATTTTTTAGTTCATGAATTAATCAGTATTTTTAACAAATTGTTTGAGTGAATGATTCAGTGACTCCCCCATAAGAGCCATAGATATGTATAGGAAGATGCCATATTCAACCGCTCCAGACAAGTCAGCATGTCCGCCATCTTGCAACGGTCAGTTTTCCAAGATGCCACAACATTGTGCAGCCTCTGGTTGTAAAAAGCGCCAAAATTTAAATTTCAAAAGAAATGGGATAAACTTTCACAGGTGAGAATATGTTGGTTTGTGTTTTTAATATGTATTAACTCAATATTACAGATTTTTAAACTATGGTAACTTTTTAATGTTGTGTTAGCTAACGGCTTCGTCTTGTTGCATTGTTCCTTTAGTAAAATCATCTGCTTAAGTGCATTGCAGATATACATACATGCGTATAACTACGGTTGCAGACGCACAGTCAACTTGTTCTTGTGTGTTCACAGATCAGCTTTGAAAGGTCCATTCTGACGGGCGGCTTATGTATACACTCTTAAAAATAAAGGTGCTTCACGATGCCATAGAAGAACCTTTTTGTCTAAATGGTTCCATAAAGAACCTTTAACATCTGAAGAACCTTTCTGTTTCACAAAAGGTTCTTTGTGGCGAAATAAGGTTCTTCAGATTACAAAAAGGTAAGAAAGAGATGGTTCTTTAAAGAACCTTTGTCTGAATGGTTCTTTGTGGAACCAAAAATGGTTCTTCAATTGCATCGCTTGAAGAACCTTTTGAAGCACCTTTATTTTTAAGAGTGTAAGACTGGTTTTATGGCCCAATGATGCTCACCTCACCCCACTGGAAGTCACTTTGAATCAGACACATACTGCCCATAGGAAAGGACTTCTTTCATTAATTCATAGCCAAACCTTTCTATGAATGAATATGCATATCCCAAGGTCACTGTGTGTATTATTACTGTTCTTGTATATTGTCTTTTGTATTGTATACTCTTTATGCATGTGTTATGATACAATCAGTAGTTAATATAACCTCACCTATACCATGTATGTTAACTACAATTTCGTATTTTGATGATCTAAATGATCTTTGGAGTTCATCACTCTTCAAACCTGGAAGATCGTGATCGCAATTCCCACACCACCAAACCTTCAAACCATTGCAAGCGAATACAACATTTTTTGGGAGGAACACAAACATTTTGACATTCGGCTAATGGTGTGGCTACTGTTACATCCCAAAAATGTTGCATTCGCTTGCAAAAGCACTACAAAAGTTTTTTGGAAAATAAAACAAAAGCATTGAAATATAATTGTAAATAATATTTTAATATAATCGTTTATATTATATTGCATAAAATACAATATTTTATAAATAACGTTTTATAATATAATCTATTTTCCTCTGCACCGTGTCCTTTAAGTTATACTCTGTAGGTATCATGAAATGTTCTTTTTACAGCATTTATTAATGTAAGTAAATAGTCATTTAAAAATACTAATACTATTGTTCATTGTTAATTTGTTTGTTCATAATACTTACATAATACATAATAAATGTTCATTCATTAAACTTTGAATGTTGAATTTATTAATATGTAAAAGTTAACGTGAACCTTGATTAATGAATGCTGTTCATTTTTTTCATTTTAGCTATTGATTTATGAATGCATAGCCACAGAAATATATATACTGTATATATATATATATATATATATATAAAATGGTTTTCATTTTATTTTCATTAATAATATTAACACTGTTTGGAATGACATGAGGGTGAGTAACTGATGACAGTTTTAATTTTTGAGTGACATATCTGTCTAATAACTGTATAACAGCAATCAAATAGTCCAGATTTTTAAGTAAGACGTTCCAGCTTCCTGGGCTTCAGCTTGATTTCCTGCCAGCTGGAATGTAAGGCAGCTACTTTCCCCTTTAGGGAAGTAGGCTAGTCACTCAGCTCATAACCTACGTAACATGTGGGAGAAAAGGGATCACTATAGCAACCACTTCTGTCATACAGTGTATGTGAAAATGGTTCATGGTTGCATAGGATTTTTGAGAATACTTTGCTCCCATTATTTGTGTTGAAAGCTTCATAATGTCAGTAGAATGGTGTGTTGTTAATGCTCCCATGGGAAGATCCCTCTTTGAGCTGAAGTAATGAATGCAGTGTAGTCGTCTCTAGCATACACACGGTTAATTTATATGCTCACTGTGTGCTGTATCAGTACATACGTTACATAATGCATCCTGTTTTGTAATATAATTGACAGCGCAGCTCCTGTTCGTGAGAAAGTGTTGCAAAATCACAACAGATGTCCAGAGAAAACAATTGTTTGCCTATTAGTTGGATTAGCCATTTGTGTGTGTGTGTGTGTGTGTGTG
>NW_015652150.1:439726-443432 GCF_001515625.1 Sinocyclocheilus rhinocerous
GTCCACTTTAGGCATTCTACTACCTAGAAGTAACTTTGCAACTACATGTCAACTAGAGTATTAGTAGACTGTCTGCTTAATATCTGCTGACACTTTATTTTGATGGTCACTCAACAGACATTCTACTGACTATAAGTAACTTTGCAAGTATAGCAATTTTCTACTAACCCTAACATAACAGTCTACAAATGCTCTAATGAGAGTTAGTTGACATGTAGTTGCAAAGTTACTTACAGTTAGTAGAATGTCTAAAGTGGACTATCGAAATAAAGTGTAACCAATTTTTTAGTTCATGAATTAATCAGTATTTTTAACAAATTGTTTGAGTGAATGATTCAGTGACTCCCCCATAAGAGCCATAGATATGTATAGGAAGATGCCATATTCAACCGCTCCAGACAAGTCAGCATGTCCGCCATCTTGCAACGGTCAGTTTTCCAAGATGCCACAACATTGTGCAGCCTCTGGTTGTAAAAAGCGCCAAAATTTAAATTTCAAAAGAAATGGGATAAACTTTCACAGGTGAGAATATGTTGGTTTGTGTTTTTAATATGTATTAACTCAATATTACAGATTTTTAAACTATGGTAACTTTTTAATGTTGTGTTAGCTAACGGCTTCGTCTTGTTGCATTGTTCCTTTAGTAAAATCATCTGCTTAAGTGCATTGCAGATATACATACATGCGTATAACTACGGTTGCAGACGCACAGTCAACTTGTTCTTGTGTGTTCACAGACCAGCTTTGAAAGGTCCATTCTGACGGGTGGCTTACGTATACACTCTTAAAAATAAAGGTGCTTCACGATGCCATAGAAGAACCTTTTTGTCTAAATGGTTCCATAAAGAACCTTTAACATCTGAAGAACCTTTCTGTTTCACAAAAGGTTCTTTGTGGCGAAATAAGGTTCTTCAGATTACAAAAAGGTAAGAAAGAGATGGTTCTTTAAAGAACCTTTGACTGAATGGTTCTTTGTGGAACCAAAAATGGTTCTTCTATGGCATCGCTTGAAGAACCTTTTGAAGCACCTTTATTTTTAAGAGTGTAGCGGCCCACAGAAACAGCCGCTAATAAGATATCTACGTATACATATTTATGATAACAGCAGCCACTTGATTTGTTCCTGAATGAACTGGTTTAATGACTCCCACACTTGTCGCCACCTACTGGTGTGTGCTTGCAAGTTGCAGAAAGAGTTGCTGAAAAATCCACAACACTAATGCACAAACTGACTGTCACTGGAAAGACAAATGGCGTGAAACGAACAATGAAAATTCCCAGTGAATCTGGACGACCAGCACACCTTAGCAACTGCATAGCAACACCCTGGCAACCATCCAGAGTCTCTGAACTACCTGAGTAACCGCTGAGCAACACAAACACAAAAAATGTGTGTTTGTGATAAACTTGCAAGGCCAGCACATGGGGAATTGACTAAAATATAAACCAGAACTCTCCAAATCTGTTTTTATGAGTCTTTCTTGAACAGGCGCAACCATCGCAGTCTAGACTGTACGCATGTTTAGAGCGTAACATAACAGCTAAATGGGCAGATGTGAATTCCTTTTACCACCAAAGGTAGTAAAATGAAGAAGAAAATGAGGGAGAGAGAGAGAGTGCGCAAAACCAAGAAATGGGAAGTCTGAAATCCTTTTTCCAACCAGAGAGTTAACCTCTGACCTTTAAATTTCAGGTCACAAAGCTGAGGTGAGACCAAATCTCCAGCTTAATTTAGGAAGACAAATCTGCTTTAATTAGTGTCAGTTCCTAATGATCAGGTGACTCCTGCGGTTGTCCTGGAGACTCAGCCTGCTAATTGAGTTTTTTTTTTCTGTTGGAAAACATCACTCTCAGCGGGGGCAGAGAGATAGTGACAAAATGAGGTTTGGCAGGCTGGGACCATTGAGAGTGTTATGTGTACACAGCTAAGTCAATACATGCTGGAGAGACCCTGATGCCTGAAACAACCTCTGCATGCACAGTTGGTTCTATGTGAGCAAGATTATAGATTTAAGATCAAATTTTGCACTTTCATAAAGAGTAATGCAGTACATAATACAAGGGCACCTGATCCTAAATTTGCAGTCTCAGTGCTAGATATACAATGCATTCACGCCCTGATTAAAGGGGTCATATGATGCTACCTGCACTTTTACAAGTTGTTTGAACCGAAATGTGTGTTGGCAGTGTGTGTACACAACCACCCTAAAATGATAAAAATCCACCCAGTGTTTTTTTTAAAATCTGCTCAAATCTTTACCCCTTTCTCAAATCAAGCCGATCTCAGATGACGTCACACAGACAGGCCCCTCCCACGATAGTTTGATTGACAGTAGCGTTTCAGCACAGACTGGACTGGTGTCTTACCTTAGCTCCGCCCTGAGTGAGCTGTCATCAGTCCATCATTGTTTCACCGCCGGAGCAGTTGTAATGTTCGCGTGAATCATTCGTGATCCAGCTTCACCTACAGAAGAAGTGTATAAGGTTTTTTTTAAATGAATCTTTGCAAATCGCCTTTCCTAATAATGTGCTAATTCGCAAGTTTCATGATGAATGCGGCTAGCGTAAACAGTGTTGCCGACTAATTTTCTTGGGAAGTTGCTAAACGAAGGTCGATTTGTTGCTAAAAGTTGCTAAATTACGTTGTGATGTCATTGCGCGATGACGTAATCACGATGCAAAATTATGTCACTGTATCAAATCTCAGCAAAAAAATATATTTTATATATGTTAATTTCGATTTGTTTGTTAAATAATATTAATGCATAATATAATAATATAAAAATATAAATAACTGTAGTTTAAATACAATATTGAATTATTGAACACGTACCAATTTTTGAACAATTACAATTAAATTTTTTTTATTAACGTTTTTTTTTTTATTAGCTATTTTTTTTATTTAAGTTTTTTATTAAACTAGTAAAACTACTCATTCTGAACAACACTGTTTTAAGCAGTGTATTAGTAGTTTGTTAGTATGCTACACTCTAAGAAAAGTCTGTCAAAATAGTCTACTATATGAAAGAATTTTCAGTATTGATTTTTCACTGTATTTTTTACCTGCATTTTAAATTACGCATTGTATTTTGTGTTTTTGGGTTACAGGGCTACAACGGATAATGGATAACGAATAAATTCCTGAAAAATTACTACCTTTTCCATTTTTCTAGATCAACTGACTGATCAACAATCACAGGTACAAGCTAATAACAAGGTGTATCACATCACGTGAATTAAGTTAACTGCTATTTGCAATTGTTCAATAATAATTAGGTGTGTTCGACTTGAAGCAGTGCTGTGCAGACCGATCGGTGTTTGACATCAAAGCACAGCGAGAGCGATTAGAAAGCATGCAGATCCGTCTGCTCTCTATTCTATTAGCTCTCACGGTACTTTGATGCAGAGACGTGCGCAGACATTTTGAGGAAAATGGAAAAAAGGGCACTTCTCATATTTATTAAATTTTTTTTCTAAACAAAACGTTAAATATATTATGTGTGATATTGACAAAAAATATCTCAATATTTTTTGAGATTTTATCGATAACGATAATTAGACGATATTTTGCTGAGTGTGTTATTGTGCTGATATCTTAAGGACTACCGCAGACAGCTGACTCCTAAAGTTTTTTATATTCTGCACATTCTGTGTGGTGATCAGGTCACAGCAGTGATAGAAATTAATCTTTTCCAATAAGTTTAAA
>NW_015652150.1:444330-447710 GCF_001515625.1 Sinocyclocheilus rhinocerous
CTGAGTGTGTTATTGTGCTGATATCTTAAGGACTACCGCAGACAGCTGACTCCTAAAGTTTTTTATATTCTGCACATTCTGTGTGGTGATCAGGTCACAGCAGTGATAGAAATTAATCTTTTCCAACAAGTTTAAATAGATTTTTTTTTACCTTTTATGGGCATTTTTACCTTTATGAAGCCCTTTTTTTTTCTAAAAGTGTGCATCATCTTTTCAGTCAAATTCTTTAATTGAATCAGTCAATTAGAATAATAAGTCATTTGGGCTGTTACCAAGCAAATGAAATCAGTATTGACAAAATTCATCTTTGCAATGCAGAGGAAACACAGAAGCTGCATTAGAAGTGGTAAGTGCCTTAATATTACATTCTTGTTTATTCAACTGCTGTATAAAATCAGTTTCACATTTGTAATCATGCTGCTTTTTGGTGCAAAAAACGTCAGTCTTCATGTGGAAACGATACTTTAAATGTGAAATTAAAATTTCCAGTAGGCGGCAGCAAGTCACTGTTAATAAGTGAGTAATTGCGATTTAACCGAATCATTTAAACGGTTGATTAATTCAGGAATAAAACATCTCATGTCAGAGACGCAAACTGGAATTATATTTGTTGGCGAAATAGAGCAAAAACAGTCAATATTGTGTCTAAAATGTAAGTGTCTTAATATTACATTCTTGTTTATTGAACTGCTGTATAAAATCAATATCACATTTGTAATCGTGCTGATTTTTGGTTGAATAAACGTCCGTCTTCACGTTTCTAAATGCATTTTAATAAACTGAATCATGCAGTGAACTGAATCATGTAGCTCTCATGAGTCATGGATGTTAGCAAGACAACTATATTTGCATTTTGTCTTTTGGATAATTAGCTGTAAATTGGAGGCACAGGTATAGCTTAGTCTTTTGTTCATCACCACTCACCTCCACACCAAGACAAACACAACTGGAAAGGGAGGGGGGGCTTCACTTCTGCGGCTCTCTGTCTGTGACTGTGATGTGATGTGATGATCAATGTGTGCTACACTGCTGTGCTGCGCAGAGACGCGGAGGGGAGAAAAGCATCGTAACTCGACGGAGTCTCAACCTTTTTCTCAACCCGGCCTGATATTTAGATTTTTTATTTGTTTGACAGGGAAAGCTGTTCGCAAACAGAAACACGCACACATATATACATATATTCATTTATTTAAAAAAATTTAAATAAATAATAATAATAAAAAAACTCCCCAGAAAAAAGGGCACTTTCTCTCGAGGAAGAAAAAGGGCAGGTGCTCAAGCCCCCTTTCATGTCTATGTGTGCACGTGCCTGCTTTGATATCATACACCGACCGCTTCAAGTCGAACACACCTAATTATTATTGAACAATTGCAAATAGCAGTTAACTTAATTCACGTGATGTGTGTACTGCTAGACATCTTTGGTTTCCTTTTTTGGTCTAATTTAGATGGAAAATGTGTGCCTTTTTATCATTTGAGTCACTTATCAAAAGTTGCTAAAAGTACATTTGTTGCTAGGTGCTTTTGGAAGAAAAAGTTGCTAGGGTAATCTGAAAAGTTGCTAAATCTAGCAACAAAATTGCTAAATTGGCAATCACTGAAAGTAAACAGTCCCTCAGAGAGCGGCTCGGAAGAAAGGGGCGGGGTCAGCAGAGCTCATTAACATTTAAAGGAAAATGCTACAAAACTGCCTCTGAAAATAGCTGTTTTTGACAGGGTAAAAAAGGTGTTTTTTTACACTACCATTGAGAAATTTTAACCAAACTATGTTACAGACTTTTCATTAAGACCCTAAAGAATCATATCAACTTGTGGAAAATGGGCATCCTACGACCCCTTTTTAATGTCTTTATGAACAAATATTTATGAAAGCAAAAAGAGTAAGTGAAGATGTGATTGGTTGATGCACATCACTTTTGTGTGTATAAAAGTGCCTGCTACATGACTACCTACATACTAACTAACTGTAGTGAATCATACAAATTCATAACAGGACAATCTATGGAAAAAGTTTCATTGCTTCCTTAAACAATGTTTAAGGTTGTGTCTCAGGTTGTGTAACAGAAGTTAGGAGTCACATTGACTTTTCATGTTGTTTTTCTCCAGCCATTACATTTTGAAGAATGAATGAATGAATGAATGAATGAATGATGCATTTATATAGCGCTTTATTGTGTATTGTTGTACACCCAAAGCGCTTTACAATCATGTGGGGGGGTCTCTCCTCAACCACCACCATGCAGACCACAGGGTGAGCAAACACTAATAACTGCTTAAATGTTGGAGGTGCGGATGTTGGAGTCGGTGGAGCTCAGATCCGAATGAGGTAGAGACAATGATCTGATGGTCCATGTGACATTATAGGCCTAAGTGGGTCCAGATGTGCCTGGCTTCCACTACAACTAAAACACAGCCAGAGAGAAGGGCCCCTCAGACGCCCCAACACTGCAATCCTAAAGGACAGAGTAAAAGCAGTGCTAATCTAAAGTCTGGAACCCAGGGTCAAGGCGTACAATGAGACAATGTTTCAAGATAATAATATTATTATATATTATTAAATATAATATTTTATTTCAGTCCATGTTGCCGATATTAACTTAGCATCTATATGCAAGTGCACTTCTAGATAATAATATTATGTAATATTTAAATACAATATTTAAAATCTGAATTATACTTAAGCACTATATTTTTTAATTTTATAAGTAATTTTAATTTTATATACTTTATAAGTCCATGGCTGCATCCAAAATTGCATACTTCCCTACTATATAGTAGGTGAAAAACAGCGTGTGAACAGAGTATTCATAAAACAGTAGGCAAAAAGTTCCTGGATGACCTACTATTTCGTGTGCATCCAATGGACACTTTACTATCCCATGAGGCCACAGGGGAGGATTTCTCAATGGCAATGATGTGACGCAACTGCCGCTGGTAGGCCACATGACAATGACATCATTATGAATGTAATACGTATGAATTAAATTCATACTATATAGAAGTATTTTTAGCATTTATCAAAAAATTCATACTGATAAACTTGACTAAACTCTGGAAATATTGGTGTATCGTGTGTGAGACACATGGCCCTGATCTAACAGGCCAGTGTCCACAATGAGTCTGGGTTATTACATACCACAGAAGATGGAAGTGGTCAGCAGGCTTTAGCCAATATTCAACATGTCAGTGGACTCAGTTTAACATTCCATTCATCAGTCAGCTTATTAGCAAGCTTCCCAAACCCTGTTCTCATTGGACCATTACATCTTTGCAGAGATAATCCGTAACATGCTGAAAGCCGATGGAATGCCCTAACAGCACACATGTGCTCCTACCAGCGCTCACACACACACACACACACACACACACACACACTCAAC